>NC_136059.1:1391616303-1391894896 GCF_964261635.1 Lissotriton helveticus
GGTACTCCTCCATTCCATCTGACGCTCCGTCGATCAATCTTGGTGACCAGACACACTGTCCACTGCCTGCCTGGCGGATGCGGAATTGCGGATTGATGTTGTTCCCATGGCACAAGGTAAAAGCCGGCCTGCAATTGTTGATTGAAAAACAGGAAGGGATATTAAAACAGCACTGAGAAAAAATATAAGGTACGGTGTGTAGTGCAAAAATAATACTTTCAGAGGCGACAGTATTACATAGAGGCATCATTTCTAAAGTGCGTACTCTGAGTCTACTTTTCAAGGATAGTAATTGCACACGGCAGGCCAGGGCCATGCAGACGGTCAAGGCAGGCACCACTGAGTGAACCACCCTGATGATGTAGCATACCTCTTTGACACAGACAGACAAAGCATATCTAATTTTATGCAGCAAGCCAGATAGCCACAATTTTACATGAACTGCTGTCTGGTCTCTGGCATACACTACACTGGCTCAACCACTCCCATACCTCGACTAGACAGACATGTAGGTCTGCTGTGGTTGTTGTTCACTTGTTTACCTGTTGTTTGCCACTCACGGAACGGCCATATTTCTTCCGTAAACCGTCAATGATGATGATCCATCCATCCCAGTGAGTGACTGTGTAAAGAATAAAGATAATATGTAACTTTAATCATCAAGACTCATCATCATCATGGTATGTTATTGGCAAACTCAATGTTGTCTACACACTGAGTCCAAGGACATTTTCCATACTGAAAAATGCAACGTAGTGGCTGGCCCCTGCAGTAGAAGTACAATTTGTATTAAACAAGGTAACAGAGTACATTTGAGTTACATTTAGTGTGTAACAGATTAAATTATAATAACAGAACACAGATAGGATTCACTTCATGCACAACAAACAAACAACAATTGCTTTCATCACAGCCAGACAGCCAGTGTTGTCCACCACTGCATGCCATCTCATCATTCATTACCTGTTCCACTTGTCATCATCTTATTTAAGTGAAGGGCCACAGGGCAGCCTCTCGTGTCAATTTCAGAAGGTGCAGTCAGCATAGTGAGTCATTCCAGTCCCACTTCTTTTGAGGGGACTCGTGTATGGACTGAAGCGACAGTTTCTAGATTCTGCGTAATCCGGCCATCTACCTTGAGGGAAATGGATAGGGGGAGTCTGGAAGAGGTGGATAGAGGAGCATGACTGAGTTGTGAACTTCAGGAATGCAGACAGCGGCACCTTCAATATCGAAAATAAGACGAAGACAGTGCTGCTGATGGATTTGTTGTGATTAAAGTTTTGTTGTGCTAAAAGTTGCAAATCAAAGAAAGACACACAGAAATAAAAGTCAAAAAGGACGAAAACAAAAAGTAAGTTTTTCAAGCCTCGTTGTCAGGGAAGTAGAGCTCGTCCTCAAACTCTGTGAATTAAACATGGAGTAGGTCAGCTAATAGACACAAAATTAGACCTTTCCAGCAATGCTCCCAGACCCTTAAACCCACTCCCAAAAATCTAGAACACCCCCAAATAGCCCCCTAAAAACACGCAATACTGCTACCATGCAGGCCGCCAATGTAAGCCAATGGCAAAAATGCACCTCAGAAACAGGTACTAATTCCCCTTTCCCTCTGATATTTTGACACAAAATTAGACCTTCCCAGCAGTGCTCCCAGACCCCTAAACCCACTCCCAAAAATCTAGAACACCCCCAAATAGCCCCCCAAAAACACGCAATACTGTTACCTTGCAGCCCGCCAATGTAAGCCAATGGCAAAAATGCACCTCAGAAACAGGGCCTAATTCCCCTTTCCCCTCAACCTACGACCAAACTGCTATTTTGACACAAAATTAGACCTTCCAAGCAGTGCTCCCAGAGCCCTAAACTCGCTTCCCAAAATCTAGAACACCCCACATTATCCTCCCAAAAACGTGCATTACCGCGACCTCGCACAGTCCTTAAAATCGTGCCAAAACGCACTCTGAAACTAGGCCCAAAACACCCCTTTTCCACCATGGATTTTCTTCAAACCACTTGCAATCAACACTAGACATTCCCAACTCTCATCCCAGCTAAGCAAATCCACCAAGAACTACCTACAACACACTCCAATCGCACCCTGAAAACACGGAATAATCGAAAATGAACATGGGCGCCTATGGCAGCGGTTTCCCTTCCTCGACTTTGCCTAAACACACCCTTCCCATCAATCGATTCCTCCCAAATTTCCTGCACAACCACCAATTCCCCCTCCCTACCACTCACAGAAGCCCCGTTCCCCTAGCTCAACTGGAACACCCCAAACACATGTTCTCCTTGCGCCCCCAAACCGCCTATTGGAAACATGGCAAATCGCGCCTTGACAAAAAATGCTGTTTTCAGCACTTCCACTACTTCGATCCTCTTGAAACCTACGTGGACACTTTTTCCAGCAATTCCCTGGAATCTCAGCAAGGCAGAACAAAATCGATCGACTGGAAGGTGTACGACTTTTCACCCAAACACACGCGCCCGCAAAACACCAAAAAAGGCCAAAATTCGGCCAATTCTGGACCAAGAAATGCCAAACACCCCTAAAACCTTGCCAACATCATTATGAACGAGCCTGCATTGGGCCCTGAGCCCTAGGCTCCGGGAACCCTACCAAATTCAACCCAAAAACCCTAGTAAAGCGCACTGAACCCCCAAAACAGCCCTAAACCCTAAAAGTAATTAGCACACAGCAGGCCAGGGCCATGCAGACGGTCAAGGCAGGCACCACTGATTGAAGCAACATGATGTAGCATACCTAGGCTCTTTGACACAGACAGACAAAGCATATCTAATTGTATGCAGCAAGCCACATAGCCCCAATTTTACATGAACTGCTGTCTGGACTCTGCCTGGTATAACAACACTATACTGGCTCGACCACTCCATACCACGACTAGACAGAAATGTAGTTCTGCTGTAGTAGTTGTTGACTGGTTTACCTGTTTGAAGCTCCCGAATTGGCCATAGTTCTTCCTTAAACCGACGATGATGATCCATCCATCCCAGTGAGTGACTGTAAAGAAAAATAATATATTATTTAACTTTGTTCATCAACACTCATCATCAATCATCATGGTATATTGGCAAACAGTGAGTCCAAGGACATTTTGCATATTGGAAAATGCAACGTAGTGGCCCCTGCAGTTGAAGTACAATTTGAATTAAATAAGGTAAAAAAAAGCAGAGTAGACTTGAGTTACATTTAGTATGTAAAAGATTAAATAATAACAGAGACATATGATTCATTTCATGCACAACAAACAAACAGCAATTGCTTCAACAGAGCCAGACAGCCATTGCTGTCCACTGCGTGCCATCTTCTCATTATTCATTACCTGTTCCACTTTTTGTCCGCATCTTGTTCTGAAAGTGAAGGCGCACAGGGCAGCCTCTCCTGTCAATTTCAGAAGTAACTGTCAGCAATCAGCACGTAGTCAGTAATTCCAGTCCCACTTGACGGGACTCATCTACGAAGACAAAGTTTCTTGATTCTGCGTAATCCAGCCATCTGCCTTGAGGGAAATGGATAGGGGGAGTCTGGAGGAGGAGGATAGAGGAGCATGACTGAGTTGTGAATTTGTGAACCTCGGGAATGCAGACTGCGGCACCTTCAAATCAATAAGGAAATAAGATAAAGACAGTGCTGCTGATAGACTTGTTGTGATTAGGTGATTAGAGTTTTGTTGTGGTAAAAGTTGCAAAACAAAGAAAGACACAGGAATAAAAGTGAATAAGGACGGAAAAAAAGGAAGTAATTTTCAGGCCTCAGTGTCAGGGAAGTAGAGCTCGTCCTCAAACTCTGTGAATTGAGACAGGAGTAGGTCAGCTAACAGAGAAGAACTTCCGTCACCTAAGTCGGTGTCCTCTTCTTCCTGCATGGATTCACGTATTTTGTAATCTGGTGGTATGAAGTGCTGATTCATCTTGATCATTGTTAACCTCTCCACATTTTTGGGCGAGAGGCGGGACGTTTTTGAAGTGACAATGGCACCAGTAGCACTGAAAACTTGTTCCGAAGACACGCTTGCGAGTGGGCAAGACAAATAATTTATAGCCAGCCTGCTGAGCAGTGGCCAGTGAGGCCTTTTCCCATACCAATACACCAATGGGTCACGATCAATGTAGACCTCTGTTGGGTCATCCAGATAGGCCTGCACCATCCACTCAAGGGCCTCCCTGGGTGGTGCTCCACTTTGCGTACCATGTGTTTCCTTTGCATCAACACTGGAGCGAGCAAACTCTTGCCGAGTTATCCAATCCGCTTCCAACAATATTATGGCTGCGCCTGGTGCAGGTGATGATGATGAGGATACTGTTGCTGCTGTCGGTAACGGCTGTGAGGGAAAGTGACTGCCTTCGGCCACAGAAGTGGACCTTAACGCCGGATGGCCTGCTGCTTCAGTAGTACTTGTGGTGTTTCCTTCAATTTCCTGCCGCTCTTTTTCTAACCGAGTGGCTGACACAGCTAGCCAATGTTTGTACTTTGAAACATCTTCTTCATCAAAAGGAATGAATACTCTGCTGGTCAGTGCCTTTTTGTACCGTGGATCCAGAATAGTGGCACAAATGTAATGTTGTTCTGAATGTATTTTTTAAGCCTTTCATTGACAAGCAGGCGGCTTAAGAAGCTCTCCGCCAACCGATATGCATCTTGTTTGTGAACATCAGCTTGGAACGTTGAAGACACCGCCTTCAGTTGTTGCTCTAAGCGAAACAAAAGGGGATGATGGACGGAGCGTTTGAGCAAATCAAATCAAACACTCACCCCAGTCAACTGATCTGGGTTTAATCCATCACCATTCTTTAGCTCACTCAGCTACCCCAGTTCAGACATGGCCATATGCAAATAAGTCTGACCCTGTGCCTCATGGGAACAGTCCAGCCCGAACTGCCAAGCCATGTCTTCCCTGGACCGGAAACAAGCATCCTGGGACCGGTTTCGGATTCATAATCCTCATCAGCCAGGCAATCTTGATTCCAGTGGCCAAGTGAGCAAGGGACTCACGTCTGAGCATACCCTGCCAACTTAGGGCGCACAAAGCGAAACAAAAGGGGATGATGGATGGAGCGTTTGAGCAAATCAAACACTCACCCCCAGTCAACTGATCTGGGTTTAATCCATCACCATTCTTTAGCTCACTCAGCCACCCCAGTTCAGACATGGCCATATGCAAATCAGTCTGACCCTTTGCCTCATGGGAACAGTCCAGCCCGAACTGCCAAGCCATGTCTTCCCTGGACCGGAAACAAGCATCCTGGGACCGGTTTCGGATTCATAATCCTCATCAGCCACGCTATCTTGAATCCAGTGACCATTCAGTTGTTGCTCTAGCATGAACAACAATGGGATAGCTTTGCCCAAACTACAATCCTCCCTGCTGACTTCACGGGTGAAGACCTCAAAAGGACGAAGCATGTCTGTCAGGCTTTGAACTAGGTCCCATTACTCCGGCTCTAGCCTCATGTCTTTCATAGGAGCAGACCGTATGTTAATGATATTGACATACTCATTGATTACCTTGTACTGCTCAAACAGACGTTCCAGCATGTAGAAGGTTGAGTTCCAACGTGTTGCCACCTCCTGGATGAGTCCTTTGACTGGCACTCCACGGCTACGTTGAATGATCCTCATCTCCTTTCGGGCCTTAAAAGAATGGCTGAAATGTGTGCAGATTCTTCGGCAGGTGGTCAGTAACTTGCTGAATGTGTTTTCTCTAATCAAGAAATCTTGCACAACAATGTTAATGCAGTGCGCCAAACACGGCACTCTGAAGTAGCCACCATCATGCATGGCCTTAACTATATATATATATTTTTTTTAATCTCTTTATTCGCATCAGGTTGGTACATAGGAGCGAACAGTCACTTAGCGTGCAGAGAAAATCAGCGACAGTATTAACAGGAATGCAAAATGAAACATGGTTAGATGTGACCAACAATATGATGAGCGGAGCAACACATTCTAGAAACTCCATTTTTCCGTTTTCTAGTTTGACAATAATACGTACAAGTACACAGGCGATGCAAAGAGATAAATAAAATGCAAAAAAACCATCAACTAGAGAGATGTCTACAAGGGAGAGAGAGCGGACAACAACACATCGATCATGACAAGGTGGTAATAACGGCTGCATGGGTGACCATAGGATGTCGGGGTAACCAAGAAGTGAGTGTAAGCAGAACAGGCACGGCAAACAGTAGCCAATTTCAGCACAGTAGACAATGCAGACCAGCCGGGGGAAGAACAGCTAACCCACCCCCTCCGGCACCAGAGAGCTCGCCGCCCGGGACTGTGCCGCCTGTGTTAGCTTGCTAATGTACTGTCTGTAGGGGCCCCAGATGTCGACTGGGCGCGAGGCGGTTGGGAGCTGTGCGGAGTATTCCACATTGTTTATGTTACACTGGGCCAGACTGCGGAGCCATGTCTTCGAGGTGGGAATGCGCTTAGAACCCCAGAGCATAGCAATTTCCCTTTTTGCGAGCAGAAAACCAATGGCAGCCAGTTTCCTCGTGGTGCTGGGAAATCCAACAACATACCCCATCAATGCAATCTCGGGCAGGGGACTCAGGACACAATCTAAAATGTTACCCAGTATGTGGTGTACCTGCAACCAGTAGTCCTGCAGTTTGGGACACGTCCATGCAAGGTGGGCAAAGTCAGCGTGTGGGGCATTGCATTTGGGACAGTGATGCGGCCTTGACGGGTCAAGTCTGTGAGCCAAGGCAGGTGTGAAGTACAGCCTCCGCAAGAACTTGAAGTGAATCAGTTTGTGTCTGGTGTTGATGGAGACGTCTTTGGTGGCCCGGCAGCAAGCGGACCATTAGTCGTCAGTAATGGGTCCGCCCAGATCCGCCTCCCACGCTGCACGTACCCGTGTGTCTGAGGCAGGAAGTGCAGCCACACATATTTTGTACAGTTTTGACACAACATGCGCACTACTGGGGGACTGTATCAAGAAGGTCAGGGCCTCCAAGTCGTCGGGAGGGAGCGGGAAAGAAGGAAACTGTGTTCTGAGCATGGACCTCAACCGGGTAAGAACGAACGAGTCCATGAACGTCCGATCGGTAAAACGGTGGTCCTCCGAGACCGAAAAGACGTGTCCCTCCAGGAACAAATCTCCTACGGTATTAAGCTGGTACTTGGAAAGAGTACGACAGACCACCGCTTCAGAAGTGATAGGGAGCCAGTGGGGGTTCGGGAGTGGGAGGGCTGGTGAGTATAACACCTCCTTCCGGAGCAGGCGACGCAGCTGTATCCAAGCCCAGGAAGTAGTGGAGGCAGTCTGGATATCCCGAGGGTCACGGGGCAGGCCCTTGGGCAGTAGCATCCCGAGGGCAACAGGCCACGCCATGTCCGCCTCCGGCCGCAAATGGGGTATCCGGGCATCCGGGTGAAACCAGGGGTGTGCGTAAGCGCACTGGGCAATAAGATAGTAAAGGTGAAAGTCCGGTACTCCAAAACCGCCCCGTTCATAGGGCAGAGTCAGGGTTCGCCAGGAGACTCTCGGGTTCTTGTCTCCCCAAACCAGCCGCAGCAACAACGAGCGCAGCTGGGTGAAGAAAACCTTGGTCAGTGGGATCGGCAAGTTGTGGAACAGGTATAGGAAACGGGGAAGCACCACCATCTTAATGATAGCTATGCGTCCTGCCATGGAAAGAGGAAGGCGAAGCCAGTGGGCGAGGCTATCTTCCAGAAAGTCCAAGGCCCGACCGTAGTTCAGGCGGACCATGGAGACTGTATCCAGGTGTATGTGGATACCGAGATACTTCACCGAGTCCGTGTTCCAGTCGAGTGGGAATGGACTGTCCCAACGACCTGTGGCGGGCGTAAGGGGGAAGATATCAGACTTGCGCCAGTTGATACGGAGGCCAGAGTACTCCCCAAACCGGGTTATCTCGAGGAGAAGGGGTTCCAGGTTCGTCTCAGGAAACCGGACATAAAGTATGGTATCGTCCGCATATAAAGAGACGAGGAGCGGACCAGTACGAAACTGGAGGCCACGATGCAAATGCCGCTCCTGAAGGTGTCGGACCAAAGGGTCCATGGCTAGGATATACAACAGCGGGGAGAGAGGGCAGCCCTGTCGGGTGCCCCTCGAGAGGGGGAAGCTATCAGAGATAGTGCCATTAAGGCGTAGTCTCGCCCGAGGGGCGGTGTAGAGCAGTTCTACAGTGGCAATGAACATCGCGGGCATGCCCGTCCGCCGCATGACGGACAGAAAGAAAGGCCACTCCAGGGAGTCAAAGGCCTTCTCGGCGTCCAAAAATACCGCCGCCGCCGGGGTGTCCGGGTCTATTCTGTGTAGGACAGAAAAAAGAGTTCTAAGGTTAAGGGAGGTGGAGCGGTGGGGGACGAACCCGGATTGGGCAGGGGAAATAATCTGTTCCATCAGGAGCGACAAGCGAATTGCGAGAACCTTGGCCAAGATCTTGTAGTCAAGGTTGAGCAGCGATAGGGGCCTGTAAGAGCCACAGAGGGACGGGTCACGACCAGGCTTGGGCAGCAGCACGATCACCGCCTCTCGAAGTGTGGGAGGCAAGACGCCGGTTTCCAATGCCTCTGAGTACATCTCCACAAGGTGGGGCACCAGCTCGTCTTTGAACTCCTTATAGAAGTCAGCCGAAAAGCCGTCTAGCCCAGGAGCCGAGGAGCCCTTCAAGGCGTCGATAGCCTCAATAATGTACTCGGGCGTGATGGGATCGGCAAGGAAATCCTGCATGCCCTTCTCCAAAAACACCATGGCGATCTCATCAATGTATGGGCCAGGATCACGACGGTCATCAGGCAAGGAGGAGGTGTATAACGTTTTATAGTAGGACAGGAAAGTAGCGCATATGGAAGGGGTGGTCTGGTGGCGAACGCCAGAGTCACCAAGCAAGTCGGTAATATAGGAGGCCTGCCGGGGGGGGGGCGTAGTAGCTGTGCTAGGAGCCTGCCAGGTCTGTCACCCTCCCCGTGCTGTCTAGCTGCATGTTGTGTATGCAAGTAGTGCAATTCCCTGTCTGCGGCGTCCCTGAAATCTTGCAGCAATCCCAGACGTTTGGTCTCCAAGGCGCCATCAGGGTCCGGGAGGCTGGAACTATCCAACGCTGCAATGTCATCTTCGATACGGGACATTGTGGCGCGGATCTCGCGCAATGACCCAACGTATTTCGTGATGCACACCCCCCGGATGGTGGCCTTGAAACCCTCCCACAGTGTGGCCCATGTGTCAACAGTGCCTGAGTTAAGCTCAAAATAGTCCTCAATCGCCTTGCGAATGTCCTCTTTAAAAACCGGGTCAGCCAATGCCTTGCCAGGGAAGCGCCACTGTCTCTCGTACCCTCCCAGTCTAGGAACCAGTAGAGTCAAAAGTAAAGGAGAGTGGTCTGAAAAGGTACGTGGGAGTGTAGAGTGTGTATCCACCCAACCAACCACACCCGGGGAGAGGAGCCAATAGTCGATCCTGGTGCTAGTATTATGATACCCAGAATGATGTGTGTAAGCGGGCGAGTGGGGAGGAAGCCGGGCCTCGATATCAATAAGGGGATAGTGTGCACACATGGTTGAGAGAACAGCACCAGAGCGAGGTTTGCAGTCCGGTGATGTAGAGGTGCTATCCCGTGCAGGGTCCATCAACAAATTAAAATCTCCACCCACCACCAACATGTCAGTGTCGATGCGTAGCAAATCGTCATGAAGACACTGGAGCATGGCAGGAGAGTCGGTGTTGGGCCCATACACTCCAACAAAAGTAATCTTAAAGCCGAGAAGAGTCCCAGTGGCCACCACATATCTACCTTCCTTATCAAGAATGCTATCAGAGTGCACGTAAGGGACCCGCCGGTGCACTAAAATGGCTACCCCTCTCGCATACCTGCTGTAGTTGGCGAAGAACCTGTGCGCGCCCCAGCCCCTGGCAACCATAGCGGAATCAGCCTGCCCCAGGTGCGTTTCCTGGAGGAACAACACATCCACCCCATGTCGAGCTGCATAGTTCAGGACTTGCTTCCGTTTTCTAGTGTCTTTGAGTCCCCGAACGTTCCACGACATCAGAACCAGTTTGGAAGGACCAGGTTGCTGACCTACCCTAGCCATGCAAAACCGTACAGGATATCAGTGAACAGTCTTGTGCGTACCCGCCTCCACCCTCCCGCAAAACAGACATCTCTCGAAACAAAAAACAAAGCATGCACAGAAACATTCCAACTAATGCGTGAAACACCCCCCTACCCACCCACCACCCAGCCTCATGTAAACCCCACGGAGGCACCACCCGACCCAAAAAACAATACCAACAGTAGCAGAAAGAAGCAAGAGTCCAATGCAAATCTTGCAAAAGAAAAAACATTCTCAGAAAAGAGCACCATACGGCTCGCGCCATGGGGGGAGGCAACGCTCCGCCGGGCAGACGCAACAATCAGGTCGACATTCAAATCGTATCAGCGTGTAAAAAGCCCTGCCAGGAGAGTCGAGCAGTTAGCAGTGCAGTGCATTAGTGAGCGGCCTAGCGAAGAATAGGCAGAAGTCAGCCCTGCCCGCTCTCAGCAAAAAGGTCAGCGCTAGCCTGCGAGTTCATGTTCATAGGGGATTGCTGCGCTCTGTCCGAGGACCGCGGCGACACTCTGTTTTTATAGGCTAGGCAGAACTCCTGTGCCTCGGTGGGGGAATCAAAGATGCGAAACTTGCCATCGACGTCTACCCTCAGTCTGGCAGGGTACAGCATGCCATAGCGCAGTCCCAGCTTGCGCAGCGAGGCCTTAACGCCAGTGTATTTGCGACGGGCGTCCTGCACCATCATCGTGAAGTCTGGAAAGAAAGAAAGTACCCCACCCTGCCATTTCACCTCGCACGCCTCACAAGCGGCCCTCAGGGCAGCGTCCCTATCTCTAAAATTCATGAGTCTGGCAATGATGGGGCGAGGTGGCAGGCCCGGGGCAGGACGAGGGCCCAATGACCTATGTGCCCGTTCCACCACGAAGCCGGCTGTAAAGGTGTCTCTGCCAAACAATTCGATCAGCAGGTGTTCCACAAAGGTGTCGAAGCGGCCAGTGGTCGTCGTCTCCGCCACACCAAGAATTCGAATGTTATTGCGCCTACTGCGCGCCTCCAAATCCTCGTTCTTAATGGCCACCTCCTTGAGGATCTTCTCCACTCGCTCCAGTCGCTTCAGCGAGGAGGTAGCGCCATCTTCAAGGTCAGAGACTCGGGACTCAGCTACATCCAGACGCCTGTCGTGAGACTGAATTTTCGCGCCCATCTCGGCCATCTTCTGATCAAGGGCGTCAAAGCGGGAGTCAATGGCCTTGAACCCCGCTCGCATCTCACCAAGCATTTCAGCCACCATCCCCGCCATGTCCGTCGATGGCACAGGGCTAGCCGAAGCAGCAGGTCTGGTAGCCTGATTATCGGCCGAGCAGATGGGGGGTTTATCGAAGCTGAGCTTCTTCTGTGTGGGTTCCTTCCGTCGCGTTGTAGCTGGTGGGCCCATCCCGCCTCCAGCCGTCCGTGAGGATGAGGGAGCAGCAACAGGAGCAGAGGTGTGGGCAGCGCTGGGAACAGGCGTGTGTCGATGGCAAAAGACAACGGTGGGGGCGAGAATGTAGAGCCCCCACCAGACGGAGATATGCGGGGCCGCTCGAGAGACCCCCGAGAGATCCCCCCGCGCGCCCCCCGCCACCCCCCGAACGCACCCCGGACCAGCCGCCCGCCGCCCCTGCCCGTCACCACCCAGCCCAGGCAGGCCCAGAAATCGAGGCCCTGGCTCCCGAGGCCGGACCAGGCCCGAAGGGCTGGAGCAGCACCGGGGGCCAAAAACCCCCACCAAAGGAGCCCGCCCGGGACCAGCAACGGACCGGGGGGGGCACAACAGCGACCCGGATGCCAAGGGGGGGCGCGGGAACCTGAGGGAGACTCACCAGGCGCTCCGGCGCGATAGGGTGCACGTCCGGCGGGACCCGACAGGCCCCACCACCCCTCCGCAATCCTCAACGTCCACGCCGTCCCCCAGTCTCAGGCAGCGACCATCAGCACTCCACGGCCCCCGGGGACAGAGGCGGGCATTTTCAGACTCCTGGCAGCGTCGGATCACATGGGAAAGTCGCCTTCTTCCAGACCGTCCGGCGGAGCTCTACAATCAGGCGGCCATGACGATCGCCTGCGTAGCCACGCCCCCTGGCCTTAACTATATTACTGGTATGCAGAGGCGGGTACACAGCTGGTTTGTTATGATTTCCTGAACGTTTAAAGATTATAGGTGCTCCCTTCCTCTTGTAGTTGAGAAAACGAAGATAACATGGGCTTTATGTGACGCAAAAGTGAGATCATGAGATGTTTTTAGGGCATCACCTCTTGAACCTTACTCCCAGTGAAAATAAAACATATCGCTATTCGCGCTTCACTTACACGGCAGTTTCTACCACATCATGATCTGTTTTACGGTGCGCGAGCTACAAGAAAAATGTAAACGACCAGACGTTGACGACTGTGATGACTGGGTCGTCGTCAGACTGTTCATCAGCAGCAGAATACAACACTTCTTGTTCATCGTCATCACCCATAAGTGGATAGCCTTGCGGGAACTTTCCTTTTAGGCTTAGCTACCTTTGTCGGCTCATGGCGTGCCTCACTCTCAGACTGCATTGGTGGGGTCCAATCAACATCAAGATCATCAGAAGTAAGGGGGCTTGAAGAAGAACTTGTAGTAGCCCTCCTTGACCTTTTTCTTGCTGGAGATCTGGAAGACAATGGATCATCATCAGGAGGAGTGGCTTCCTCGGATGATACCTCCGCTTCAATCTCGATTCCCTGATGTGCCCCTACTTCTGGAGGAACAAGCATTGTGGGCAGTTGTGCCACTTCATCCGCCTCTAGTTGCGCCTCTCCATGCGCCTCCACTTGCGCCTCCACTTGCGCCTCCACTTGCGCCTCTCCTTGCGCATGTACTTGCGCTTGTACTAGTTGCACCTGTTGTTGTCGTTGCGGCTGTGGTTGTTGAACACTCGTCAGATGAGTTACACCCTGCGTTGATTGGATGCTACTTTCTTGCGATGAGCCAACATCACTGGTCGATGGTGATTGAACAATTAAAGTGGCTGCCTCTGCAGCACTCATGGCCTTGGACCTAACTTGGCGTGGTGGCACTGAGCCCAATGAAGCGGAGGTGCTGCTCCCAGCTTGGTTCCCGGCCGACCCCGCTGCTGCAGGCGTAGTTTTTTCCCCCCAAAAAAGTGTCTGTAGGCACACCACTCTCCTTGGTAAGTGGCGCCACTTGCTTCTTCTGCTCCTTCTTACTGGCAGTGGCACTGGCAACTTTCTTGGTGGAGGAGCTACGGCCACCTTTCTTTGGGCCCATCTTCTTCAGATGTCAGAACAGCAGGCTGCAGTTGCACGAGTTGCAGAGTTGTCTGTGGCCACACGTGACTTCACATGACGTTGTGCTGCACACACCGCAGCAGGACTTCTTCCTGGTTCTGATGATGAACGATGACTGATTTGTGGTTCTCTTGTGCACCTAAAAGCAAAGAAAGCCAGAGGAACATCAGTTAAATAAATGTTGCATATGTTGTGCTTCAATTAACATTTGCAACTAGGCATTTATTTTTACAACACACTCAAAAACGGAAAGACCCAAAATAAAAATTGCAATTCTAATCAAAAATGGATGTTTACATTAATAGAAGAGACACCCTACAGAAACACTTGGTGCATGCACCACTGATTACCCCTGGGCATAATGGATGAAAGCAAGGCAAACTGGGTGCAGGCCTGAGCACACTGCCTGGCTTCAAAATGTCCTCTTGAGCCTTGACCCCCACCACATGGCCAGGCCCTGCCTGTACCAGGCCTCAAAATGGCCCCCACCCACATGGCCAGGCCCCAACAACACCCCAAAAAGTCGAAAAACACACAAAAATTACCCCAATCCAATGCCATCCATGCCCTCAATGATGTTTAAATTCAAGACACCCCACAGAAATACTTGGCCCATGCACCACTGAGTACCCCTGGGCATAATGGATGAAAGCAAGGCAAACTGGGTGCAGGCCTGAGCACACTGCCTGGCTTTAAAATGGCCCCTTCACCCCCACCACATGGCCAGGCCCTGCCTGTACCAGGCCTCAAAATTGCCCCTACCCACATGCCAGGCCTCAACAACAACCCAAAAAGTCGAAAAACACACAAAAATCACCCCAATCCAATGCCATCCATGCCCTCAATGATGTTTAAATTCAAGACACCCCACGGAAAGACTTGGCCCATGCACCACTGAGTAACCCCGGGGAATAATGGATGAAAGCAAGACAAACTGGGTGCAGGCCTGAGCAAACTGCCTGGCTTCAAAATGGCCCCTTCATCCCCACCACACGGCCAGGCCCTGCCTATACCAGCCCTCAAAATGGCCCCCACCCACATGGCCAGGCCCCAACAACACCCCAAAAAGTCGAAAAACAAACAAAAACCACCCCAATCCAATGCCATCCATGCCCTCAATGATGTTTAAATTCAAGACACCCCACAGAAAGACTTGGTCCATGCACCACTCAGTACTCGCATTGTCAAACTCTCGATGTGCAAGATGGCGGGCCGTGATGACGTACTAGCGGTCGAAAAACTCTCGCTCGATCACGCAGCAAGATCCAAAATGGCGCAGCACACGCAAACAGGGAGAAAAACAACTCAGAGAACTCAGAATCACGGTAAGTCAACGCAGCGCATGCGATATTGTATTTTTCAAGCGCGACCAAGCAAAAAAATCCGCCAGCTTGCGAATTGCAGATTTTTGGGCAAATTCGCGCGATTCGCGGACTGCAAAATTGCCAAAAATCCGCAAATTCCGCGAGCGGAACGGATTTCACGCCCATAGTTATTTCTGTCTGCATGCGTGTTCGTCTACTTCACATACTTCCCAGGTCAGGGTGTTTTATTCTGTTTTACCTGTTGCTTCTCCACCCATTCTCACTTGGGTGGTGGGCTCTCTTATCCCCCCACGCTCTTGCACTGTGGTTCTTTTCAAGTGTAGAGATTGGTCATGCCCTTATTCCCTCCCTCCCCCCGGATGCTTTTCTCCATTAGTTTAGGATCTATTTGATTATGCTACAAGTTGATTGGTCATACATATGGTATGTATGGTTGCAATTTGTCTGTTGCAGAAATGTTGTTGATTGCCGTAACAGTCATGTTGTTAAAGTCTTGTTGTCCATTACCATAACATTCATGTGGTTGCAGACTGCTTTTTGTTTACCATAGCATTAATTTCCATTGCTGTTTTGCCTCATAGGAGGGTATGGTTTTTTGCTTGTGCAAGACTGCTTCTAGGGGCAAGTACTATGCTCTCTCCCCTCAGTCCCTTACTGTGTGAAGTGTTTTTCTTGGACATGCATTGTGATGTTTCTCATCACGTTATTCTTATTGTCATGGTTGCTTCAACTATTTTTTATCTTTTTTGGCACACTGCTTCCACACTCACAGTTTTAGTAGTGGCTCCGCGTTCTGATGCGGAATTGTTTCACAGTGGAAAACTGAAGTCAGTGCGCCCGGAGGGATTTATATGGCTCCACTGATGTTATATCCATGTACGACATCAGGGCAGAGCCATGCGACGCCGTCTCCCGGTGGGCAGAGGTACTGCTGAAAACTCTCCGTATCCAGACTGGTGCCTGGAGGATATTCTAAGTTAAGGAATCTGCGGCTAGACTGTGTCTCTACCAGATACATCGTTACCTAAGGTAAGTAACTTGTTCATCTGTGCATCACCCCTCTGTGTCATATCATTTGCCTAGAAAATATTTCATGTCAGACTATCACTCATTACCAGACCCATGATTGTGGGTTCTTCCATCCACCATGTCAGGCAACAAACAAATTCATTTGCATGCAGCAGTCTCAGAGAGACCACATGGTACCATAGTTGGATCATCACCTCAAAGAGCCTTTACAATTCCAGTATCAAAAGTCATGCTGAAAGCAAGGGAAAGGACAAAGAGCCTGAGTTAGATCTTGCTGGACAGGTTACTCTGTCAATTGGATGAAGGATTGAAGGATATGCCGTCCACTGAAATATAAATCCCATTATATCCTTTGGGATTTATTATTTTGGCGGACGGGATATCCATCACTGCTGTGACGGAGTAACCCGTCCGCAGAGATCTAAATGAGGCCTAAATAACTTTCCAATCTCAACCCATCAACTACAGCTAGGCCCAGTAGAATGTGTAAAGTGACAGAATCTCAGCTTCTATAAGCTGCTCACTCAATCCGGCATTCTCTCCTTTCAGGCAAGGAAAAAAGTATTGATGCAAGTTAAAGAGTCAAAATAATTTAATTCCATAGCTATCCTCACAAGAAATGAAAGAGTTGGGTGATAACCAGATAATCCCCTTTGCCATCTTGCCAAAAGGAAAATAAGTTAAAGACAAATGTAAAGCAGCAGAAACCAAAGTGGCCTTCAAAAATATCTTCCATTCAGCCCTAGATAGAATAGACACATGTTTCAGACACATGAACAATCGAGTTATCTTACGATGGCTAGCTTGGTTGAAACATTAGGTATTCATAAAACTATCCCAAATGAAATTGGAGGTAATTGCAGTAGACTCATGAAGCACTCGATGAGTAGGAGTAAATTGACAACCTTGTAAAGCACAACGGTCGTCCATAGCACATTCCAGAGGTAGCTGGTTTTCCTCATCTTAATCTTATCATACAATACCAGAAATTAAAATATTTAAAAAGATAGTTGGTAGATGTCCCAAGTAGTGCTCCAGAAGAAAGGCAATTTCGAAGATATAGGACATTTTTATGGTGGTTGTGCCACACCTTTTGATAATGCAAAATTGCAGACAATGCAGTGAGGATTCAGATTTCAACTCTTGATATCTTTGAGAGCGTATTTCTAAGCATATACACACACACACACACACTTACCAACTTGTTTGTAATTACATTTGTGAATTTGTTTTTATACTTGCTTAGATCACAACTAGTGCCTTACCATTATTGCACATGTATAAATATTTTAGATGCACTGCCATCTTGTTATCCCATGTTGTACATTGATTGAATTTTTAGTCTGTTCAAATTAGCGCAGCATTGTTTTTAAATTTGGCACAACGAACCTAGAAGTGCAGATTTAGTGATGTCAGCTTTTTTAGCATGTTGTATCATTGTTTCATTCCTTTTCACATTCTTCCCCCAAGAAGAGCCTGGCAACTGCTTGTTAGTGTCTCTCTGGAGTTTTGCTGCATTCATCTTTTCTGGATTCACATGCTGTGCATTATTCAGCCATCTAATGGCTGGGTCCTGATTGTCTCTAAAAAACTTTTTCTTATACTATTTTTGTGTTATTTGTTGGTGGCCATCGACATACCTCCATTTGGTGCACCTTGTGACGTTGTCGTGCTTCATCCAGAAGCTCCCACCTTTAGTCGCCATCTTCAGATATATTTTTTTTTCTGCCGTTGGGTCTGGATGTATGCAGGAGGATATCCAACATCTGGAACAAGAAATGGAGGAAGGATTTGTAGAAGAAGCATTAAAATTTACACCGGAGAGGAGTCATCAAGAGAAGGTACAGAGGGAAGTTATTGTCATTGACAAACACTGAAATTGCACGTGCAGCTGCCCTTCCCTGTACTCGGTGATGCAAAAAGACACCATTCTAGTTTTGCAAGAACTAAAACCATACATTTGCAAAGAAGGACACCCAGTCTGCAACCTCTGCCTGCCGGTGGACCATTGCTGCGAGAATTTTAACACCTGCGCAGTAGTTTCGCCAAAGACTCTGAGGGTAAGACAGTGGCAGATAATAACCCACCACTCCATGCAGTGCCAACACATTACACCATCCCTTAAAGATTTGGGCCTGTACATTGACGAGGAGAGTGTCGCCAAATGTCCAGAAGGGGATGCCGCGGCAGAGGTGCAGATTGTAGACACCATTAAAAGGACCAACAAGACGTCAAAAACAGAGGTAAGAGATACCATCCTTAAAGCGGGTGGTCGATACCCATAAATCAGAGGCTAAGACCTTGAAGACTGCATCAGCGTAGAAGCACTCTGCGACTGCAAACGACACCCTCGGATCCTTCAAGAAGGACACTACAGCGGTACAGACCCCTGACAGATCTAAGACGGACGAGGACAGGATGCTCCAGCGCAGAAACAGGAGAAGTGTAAGTAGGAATAGCACTGCATGGCAAACACGTTGTTGGTTAAGGAGTCGTCAGCCAAACAAACCCATGAACACCTCGACAGCCAACCCAAAGAGGTGAAGATCGAGAGGAAGATGAGAAGACTCGAGGCTGAAATGGTTAATATCCTACAAAACAAAAAAGATTTCACTAAAGCCTTAAAAAAGATCATATTCTAAGAAAATCCTTGACATCAAAAGAACAGATGGACGAGCAACAAGAGCCTCCTCAAACTCCTGAGCCTCGAGAGGAATAAGAGGAGGAAACCTTGGAGGAAGGAGAGGAACAAACGCAGCAGTACTCAGAGTCTTCACAGGATCAGGAATTTGAATGGTAAGACCTCAAAGCAGGCTCTCCGGAGGAAAGGGTAGGCACGTACGCTTCAAGACCTTCACCACCAGATGACTTGGTATCTATAACCAAGTAATATAGAAGGCAGCTGATAAGTATAGAGTACAATTAGAAGAGGATGAGCCACAATCCTGTTTTCTGTTGGAAACTCTTCTATCAACTCAATCAAGGAGTCAGTTCCAGCGAATGCTCCCAAGTGTTTTGGACCATCGGAAAGCAGTCTTCAGCGATCCAGCACAAGCAAGGCAGTGGCACCCAGGGCTGAGAAGAAATACAAGTATTCTTCCAAACACCCTAACTCCATTAGGGGATCCATCCCGGCAGACGTCATGGTGACTTCTACAGCAAGGAAAAGAGCCAACGTCACAAGCGCTCCAGAGCCTCCTCCATTTGAAGAAAGCAAGAAGATGGACCTCATAGGAAAGAAAATGGAAAGGAATGCGGCAATTCAGTAGCGGATAGCTAACTCCAATGTGCTGCTAAACTGCCATTCCTACCAACACTGGGAGGAGATAGCTAATGAAACACCTGCCGTGGCAGTATCAAGGGAGGGCATCTCACTTGGTGAAAGATGGGAAAAACATCCCCAATGCCTGCCTAAAATCTGCATTAGATGCGGCTGAAACATCAAAAAGACAAATGAGATCGGAATCACAGAGAGGCACTATGCCTGGCTAAGAATCTCAGGGTTCTAACCAGAGGTGTAAGCTAATGTACTGAATGCACCCTTCAATGAAGAACAGTTATTTGGGAGTGCAGTGGATGACACCCTGAACAAATTGAAAAAAGATAAGACCGCAAAATAAATGGGAGCTATGCAGTTCGGAGGCAACATGCAAAGAGGATCAATTCCATCAAGAAGACCAACTGGACGAGGATCCTTCCAGTCAGAAACATCCCATTAATCATACCAGCAGCCATTTCAGGGAGATAACCAGTCAGGACATTAGCAGCAAACCCACAACTAGCAGTAGCAACATGGCAAATAGTCATTTTGCAGACGTCCACGTGGAAGAGGAAAACCACAATGGTGACTTCATACAATTCACATAAAGCACCTGGAACCCAAAGACGGGTGCAAACCCTTCACTCAACACCAGTAGGAGGCAGATTACAAAAATGTCTAAAAGAATGTAGGAAATAATCCTACACTCAACACCAGTAGGAGGCAGATTACAAAAATTTCTAAAAGAATATAAGAAAATCACCACAGACAAGTGGGTGTTAAAGCTAATACAATTTTTATATTGCATAGAATTAATAAGGTTACATCCAAGCAAGACCCCAAAGAAAAGAGTACATTCAGGACAGGTGATAGCCCTCCTGCTCAAGGAAGTGGAGTAGTTGAAGACAAAATGGGCTATAAAGTTAGTGCCAAGAAAAGAAAGAAACAAGGGAAACTACTCAACATAGTTCTTAATTCCAAGGGTAAATGTGTTGCTCAGGCCAATCTTGAACCTCAGATTTAGAAACAAGTTCATAAGAACTTAGAAGTTCTAAATGACCACACAGCAGGAGGAAATACCACAATTTCATATAAGGGATTTTATGGCCACAATAGACCTAATAGACACCTATCTACACATACCCATTAGTGGAAGCAACAAAAGTATCCTCAAATTCATTGTGAACAAGGAAGACTACCAGATACCAAGTTTCTTTCAGAAAGCAAGGGTGCACACATGAAGAACATTGCACACCCTAGACGCAAGGTGAGCAGTAATGTATTACATGGAGAGAACAAAGCCTTATAGGAAGACAAAGCAACACTTTGTGTCATTTGTGAACAGTTTCCTGGGAAGACCAGTAACAAAGAACTCACTTGCAAGATGGATAACACAAACAATACAATTTTGCCACAAACAGCAGGTGTGACACTACAAAAGAGTCCTGGTGCAGACTCAGCAAGAAAGAAGGGAGCTAATATCGCTTTCCTAGCTAATACTCCACTGCAAGACATTTGTAGGGCAGCGACATGGTAATCAGTGCACACATTCACAAAACTCTACTGTGTGGGCATTCAAATGAGCAAAGAAGCACAAGTAGTACAAAGGGTCTTACAACATCTATTTACAAATCAACGCTCATCTTCAATTCAACTACCGCTGTAGTAAAAACTGCTACAAAATTAATGCACAGCTTGTGAATCCACAAAAGATTCACGCTGAAAAACATAAAGTTTCTTACCTGTTGGTGTAGTTTTGAAGCTTAAAGAATTTCTGGATTTGCATGCAAATCCACCATCCTATGCCAACAAGATCACAGAGAGAGAGAAGAAAGAAGGAAAAAAAAAAGAATGTGAAGATGGCGTCCAAAGTGGGGAACTTCCAGAGGAAGCACAACCAAACGTCAGAACGTGCACCAAATTGAGGTACGTTGATGCCCACCAAGAACTAACACAAAAATAGTAGAAGCAAAAAGTTTTTTAGAGACCATTCCGGTCCCAACCACTAGATAGCTTCTTAATGCACTGCTTATGAATCCAGAAATTCTACTTATTGCATTGAGAAATATTGTGTAACGGTTATGCCAAAATGTATGCAAGTTAAAATTACATCCTCCAAATGATCAGGCCACAAAATTATTGTAACTGTATTTATTTTGCGCTTATCGTCCCTGATGAGGCATTGAACTGCTTTCCTTTGAGTAGCACGCTACTCCTTAACAGAACTTTAGTGGTTACATGTTGGTTATTGCAATATGTCATGTGCTCTCAAGAAAAATATTGCATGCATTTACTCCAGTTACTTTGTAATAGATTATATTAATACTAGTTAGGTGTGATCATTAGTCGGAGCTATGTGGTTTCAGGTGAATGGTTGTTGGGATAAATAGGCTGACGGAGTTAAGGTAATGTTAGGTTGCAGGCAAAGGGTTTCTTAAGCAGGAGAGGTTGTGCTCTATGAGAGGAGTTGTCAGTCTTTTGCAGAATTACAATGAGATAGATTAAGGCAGACATGCATGAGACTGAGAAGCAGCTATATTGAGAAATAGAAAGCATGCAGAGGATGGTAGTTAAGAAGAGGGTCGCTCAGAAGAAAGAAAGCAGAAGAATTAAGCGGAAGTAAAGTTATTTTTTTCATGCAGGGTTGTAGGAGTATAATGGGAGACAGCCATCTGAAATATCAAGCAATCTAAGGATGTGTGCTGTAGTAGGCAATCAGAGGATGTAAGCTGTAAGAAGAAATAATATGCATAGTGTTCCATATCCGGGGCAGACAGGTTAAAACATGTGGGTTCGAGTGTACACATCACTTAAACATAAAGAGTCTAGTCTGCTGTGTGCCAAACCTAGGACATCCCTTTTCAACATAGTTTGGAGGAAGCCAACCTTGATGCTGAGTGTGTACGCTGCACAAGAGGAGTTGGCACTAAAAAAGAGAAAAGGTCTCATTTAAAGATCGTCCCTCACTATTCTGTATTAAAGGTTTAGAAAACAAATTCACTCACTCAGGTTGTTTCTACTGCATAGCTGAGTAGCCACTGATATGAGCGATACATACAGCTAACATACCAAGTGTATGTTGTGCATGTGTATATTGCTATTGTAGTGTATGTATTGTAAGTATAAGGGATGCAGAGTATTGGCGGGCTGTAGGTTCCATTTGAAAGCCTTTGGCCTGTTCCTGTGCACAGGATGGAGGTGATTTTGTTTTCCCAGACAGTGGAAATGTATTGCTGACAGTCCTGAAGCAGGGGAGAGGAAACCTAGTCATTAAAGTGGAGGCAAACAAGACAGGGCTCCTATAGAAATTTGATTAGGTCCTTTCACTGAGAAGAGTTCCAGAATAATCTCCCTGCAGCCCTGCCAATTGGGAGATGGGTGAAAGGGGAGGGCTACAGTTTTTTTTAGTCAGAGTGTGAAGGAACTCTTAGGTTAGAGCAGCCTTATGCCTCTTTCCTGATCACAGTAGTGTTAACTGTTCACAGTCAGGAGCAGGTAGGTCACACCTTGTACCCACTAGCGTAATTAAACTTGAGAGGGCCCTACTGCAAGGTATGTGCAGCGGCCCCCTCCATGGTCAGTCAGGAGCTCGCCGGCCCGAGTATACTTCCGAGCATCACTACATCTATATATATAAAAAAAGAATGTATGTCTGTCTGTCTGTCTGTCTGTTTGTCCTTTATGCATTACTACACCATTCATTCGATAACCATGAAACTTTGGGAAGTTGTTGAGTACACTCCCGCAAAGGTTTCTGGCATAAAGTTTTTTTAAATATCGGCCCCCCAGGGCCCTCATAATCTTTTGAATACTGATGTACACACCAGACGGAAAAACAACAAATCGTGTATCCACAAGCACTCAAATAAATTAATAGAATTAAAACAGCATTCATCTGATCGCCAGAAAACTTCGGGAAGTTGTTAAGTACACTCCCGCAAAGGTTTCTGACATACATATTTTTTAAATATCGCCCCCCAGGGCCCTCATAATCTTTCAAATACTGATGTACGCACAAGACGGAAAAACAAAAAATCGTGTATCCACAAGCACTCGAATAAATAAATAGAATTAAAACAGCATTCATCCGATCGCCAGGAAACTTTGGGAAGTTGTTGAGTACACTCCCACAAAAGTTTCTGGCATAACATTTTTTTAAATATCGGCCCCCCAGGGCCCTCATAATCTTTCGAATACTGATGTACGCACCAGATGAAAAAACAAAAAATCGTGTATCCACAAGCGCTCGAATAAATAAATAGAATTAAAACGACACTTTGAAATGTTTTCCGTATTAAAATGAATAAGTTTCAATAAAAATGACACAATGTAAATTGAAAGTTATCATAACGAGTTTCCTTGAATTTCCTTTCTTCGGAGATTGCAGCAATGTGCGACGGGTAAGCTAGTTACTATATACAGCATTTGCCAAGACAATCTGCGCCTGTTTCTCCTACTAGGAAGCAAAAACTGAAAAGCCATGGGTGGGCAATCTTGATTCAGGGGCAAATTCAAACTTCCACCAGATCTGGGATTCTTAAGGGGATCTGAATTTGTCTCAACAACTCGAGCAGTTTGCTCAGAAAACCCCCAAACTTCACCCTTCGTACATCATAAACCTACACATACATGCACTGGAACATCTGTTAGCCTCTATTTTGTTCCTATTGGGAAAATTTGTAGGCAGCTCGGACTGTATTTTGGCCTCTGTTACTCAAATCTTGGAAAACCTACTGCAAAAAGCACCGGCAACGAGGAATACCCCCCTCTTTTCACAGGGTACTAAATTAAATAAGGGGGAAGCTGAGGTGCATATAGAAAATTCCAAGATAAAGGTCCCCGAACCAGTGCCAGCTGAACCACACTACAGCATTGCTAAAGGTTCATCTGTAACTGCTGCACCGAACTGTATCATGAAGGCGGATTTGGAGATAACGGAAGAAATTATGCCTAGCCCTGACTGTCAAGTACCACAAGAACTTTTTCCAATCTTCTGCTCGGAAAATAAAAAAGTTACTTCCGAGGTTAATCAAGAAGGAGGGGGAAAAAATGGAAAATGTAAAAAATATAAAGGAAATAAAAGGAAACTGGTGCGTAAGCATAAGAAGAAAAGACAGAGGCGGATAATGTTTCAAGACTCTATAATTCTAATCGATCAGGAAGATAAAGCCACAGAACCTATTCCATCTACCGTTACGGTGATTTCGGAAGCCAATCCTCTCTATTGTGTTTCAGAGACTCTAGGAAATTCTCCACTTATGATTAGGGAGGCTTTAACACAAAAGGAGGGCTCGGGCTTAAATTCTTCCTTTGAATCAAATTTAAAGAGTCCCAATCCAGCTATCTCTGAGCTACTTAATCCACTGGCTTCTCCTTTTACTTTCACAGTTGGGACAGGGGAACCGCTACTTCCCACTCTTGAACGAAAAGAGGCCATAGCTTATGTGGACACTTATGTGTTGGACTTTCTTCCATTATTTGAGGTTGATTTACCATTAAATAGATCATGGCTACTCAAACGCTTTAGTGAATTGGATAAGTTGCATCGTATTCAAACAAGCGATATTGAGTTAGTCTCTTTGCTAGGGGGAAATAATGTTACTAGTATAAGGGTCAAATTCTACTCTAAAATAATTGTAAATTTGGTTTTACAACAGGCAGAGAGTTTCCAACGCACAGGTATCGATGTTTTACCTATAGTGAATTTTGATTATAAAGATGTTTCCCAGGGGTTGTCCCAAAAGGATGATAGACAAAGTGGGGCTACCTTATCACTTAAAGATATAAAGATCTGGGTTGCAAAAGGAAAACGTGTGGTTTCCCAGGTGAAACCACCGCCACTGATTCAAAAGCCCTCACAATTAGAGGACTCTAATCGGTGGAACTGGTTGCATAACGCTTTATCATCTAAATCCACAGATAACCCTAAACTGTTTCAGCACCTTTAACAATCAATTGAAAATCATTTCATGGAACGCTGCCGGGATACACAGTAGTCCAGAGAAATTTGAGTTTTTATTTTCATTGGGTGCAAATGTAATTTGCATTCAAGAAACATGGTGCATTAATAGAATTGATGTTAGAAAGGATTATTTTGTGTTGGAGGTCCCGGCGGTTGCTTCTAAGAAAGGGCATGCTAAGGGGGGTATCGCGTGCTTGCTATCAAATAGATGGAATTGGAAATTCTCTCAGTATATTGACCCAAGTAACCTTTTCCAAGCCATAACTCTAGCCAATCTCCCCACCCCCTCAAAGATGGCGTCTGTCATAATTATTAACGTTTATATCCCTCCGGACGAGGGTTTTAACGTTGTGCTGAAGCAGATCTTTCAATATATTGGCCAGGTTAAAAAAATATCACCCTTTTCAGAAGTGGTACTTGTGGGTGATTTAAATTGCAAAATATCTAACTCCAGTATGAACCTTTTTAGAAATAAAGCCAAAGAAGAGGCGCACTTTATTCCCCAATCCCTTTTTCCCGACAAAATAATAACTAATAAAAGAGGGAAGATACTGTTGGAGGAACTTTCGGCAATCGAGGGTCTTATCCTAAATGGAAGATTTCCCTCGGACGTACCTGCAAAATTTACGCATAAATCACACAGTAAGTGCTCTATAATTGATTATGCGATTTCGGACTTTAATATATTTCCACGTATCCTGGATTTAATGATAGTCCCAACGACATTGAGTGATCATAATGTAATACTCGTGACTATCTCCTTAAAACCTCCTAGTACGGCTTCATGGGCGATTAATAGCAAAGATACAGCCTTTCATGCATCCTCTGGTAGATGTTTTTGGAATCCATCTCTAATTTCTGGGGTGCATGTCATTCTATGTAAAACCATAGCAGACCTGAATGCTTGGTATGGCTCGGAAATTGCTAGTTTCGAGAACTTTATGCGGAACATCATTTTGGATGTGAAAAAGGTTAGACGGCCCCCGAAGCGGGTATACATGCCCAGTGCCTTGTGCACACTGAACAAAGAAATAAATAAATTAGTCCGTGCCCAATTTGTAAGTAGATCCGGGGAACGGGGAAAAGAACTTTCGAGGTTAAAAAGAAAGAGAGTTAGACTAAAAGCGAAATTAAAAAAGGAAAAGGAAGATTTAGTTTGGATAAATCTAAGGGAAGCTGTAGCGCACGGTAAGATCCGCAAATTTTGGTCCATAATCGGGATGGGATGTGGCAATAGATTAACCCCTTGCCCAATCCCTATTACCGAAGAGGTTTGGACTGCCTATATTTGGGATCTTTACGGGGGGTATGGTTCTTTAGTGGATACTCGCCCCCCCGATGTATTCACCGATGGAGAAATTAATTATCCATCGGAGGAAACAATAGCTGCGGCCATAAAGAACATGCGCTCGTCTGGTGCAATGGGGCCGGACGAACTCCCTATGACGATCCTGAAGCAGGAGCCCTCCCTCTGGAGTAAAATACTTTATCCTTTATTTAAATCCTGTTTTGATTCGAAGAAGGTTCCAGCATCCTGGAGGGGTAGTATCTTGGTTCCTATATTTAAGAAGGGCTCGAGGGATACCCCTAGTAATTATCGTTTGATTGCTCTCCTCGACTCAGTCGGTAAGATCTTTGCGAAGTGTCTTTTAAATCTACTTTCGGACTGGGTCGATGAGAACAATATTTTACCACGCGAACAAACGGGATTCCGTAGGGAGCACGGCACTCTAGACAATTTGACCACCCTTCATGTGATATCGGACAAGTATACGCAGGTGAGAGGGGGAGTTGTGTATGCAGCTTTCATCGATTTCTCCACAGCGTTCGATAGAGTGGATCGTAGAACGCTGTGGAGAAAATTATCAACTATTGGAGTACCCCCATACTTGCTGGAACTTGTTCGTACATTACATACGGAAACCTGGTGTAGGGTGTTGCAGGGGGGAGAAAGGGGTCTTTCAGATCGTATTCCTTCTCTAAACGGCCTGAAACAGGGTTGCCTTCTGGCGCCTCTGTTATTCTCTCTATATACGCAGGATTTACCTGCAGCCGTAACTGTCTGTGAGGGCATTGCTCCAGTGCTAGGGGGGGCCCCCATCTCCTGCCTGATGTATGCTGACGACATTCTCGTCTTGGATTTAACACCCAAAGGTTTAGCAAATAGGTTGCAAGCACTTCATGCCTTTGCAGTTTCCCACTTTATGAGGATTAATATATCTAAAAGCAAAATTATGTGCATAAGGGGGAAAAAGTTGTGCCGTTCAGAAAATTTTGGGTGGTCGATTGGCGGTCAGAAGCTGGAGGTAGTCAAAACTTATACCTTCTTGGGAAAAATTATTGCGGCCAACCTGAGCGAGAGGCCCCATATTGATCACTGTTCTCGAAAAGCCCTTGCACATGGTAAAGGCATAAATTCATTATACGTAGCAACTGGGAAAAGACATTTCTCTTGTATGCTTGAGGTTTATAGGGCTAAGATCCCCGCTACCCTTATTTATGGCATTGAACTCGTTGAGTTAAAACTCTGGGATTTCTGCCATAAAACTGAAGGGAAACTATTAAGATCCTTGGCTTCATTAAATACCAACTGCTCTTTGGCAGCGTGCAGACTTGAGTTTGGCCTAAGGAGCAGTTGGGTGCAGGGATTATGTGCCCTGGTACGTTGGGTGGCCTCACTTGCCAGAGCAGAACCGGGGACGATGAGAGCTCTACTTAAAAGCGAATTATTAGGCAACTTTAAAGAGTTTTCACAACTTGTAAAGAATTTCAGAAAAGCGGTGACTCTTCTGAAACTAGATGAAAGTACTTTGTTCCTGCACTCTCGAGCGCAACTAAAAATCCTGTTAAAACAGGCATCCTGGGAACTAGGCTTTCAACTAGATAAGAATGAAATACAAAGAAAAGGTGGTTGTGATCTCCTGACTAATTCATATGTTGCCAAGAAAGCCCAAGCTTACGTATTATGGAATATACCGCATGGCATCAGAAGGTTGTGGTTTCTCATTCGTCATGACCTATTGCCATTGAATATCCTTCTAGCTAAATGGTATGGAACATCGAAAATGTGCAATTTTTGTAACCTAAGTATACAGGATCGTATGCATGTCTTATTGATTTGCCCGGTACTTCGCACTTTGCGCCTTAAATGGCTAAAACCAATTTGCATCCGCTTGGGTATATCCAATGTAAATATCTTCCTACAATCTTTGTATTCGCCTTTAAATGAAATGTTCTGCTTCTACATTTTTAAATTTTTTAAAGGATTTTTAGATATTTATTAATATGCTATTTAAATTTTGTCAGCCTTCTTGGGGTACTCTTGTTATTGGATGAATTATGTAGTTATTCTTGAACATGTTATATGTGTTTTCTTTTTTATTTTATTCTGAATATGTCATATGTGTTTTTTTTTATCTTTTATGTGGCCCTCTACGAGAGCCAAAACATAAATAAATAAACTTTGAAACTACACATACATGCCGACCAATCTCTACACTTTCTCTGACCAGGATCGGATTAAAGACTGATTCCCACAAGAGCTGCCACATTCCTCATGCTATCTGCGAAAGTTTGGTCTTCTGCTGACGAAGCCATGGATTCCAAACATTTCTGACTACCTCGGCCATACACAATATTAAACATACTATGGATCTTGCCAGTATACAAAGGGAATAGGAATAGTACAGGCCGGGTGACACTACAACCAAAATGCTACAGCCATATCATCATTAAGAAGCTTATGTACCCTGTATGTGCACTCCATAAATAAAGATGCGCCTTATTCTGCAGCACTTTACTAAATCTCATTTTATGTGCTGACTATTACAGCCTGCCCCATTCTGAATCATCTTTTGCGTCCCCTCTAGAGATCTCACTTCTCAAGAGGCCAGCCTTTCTCGTTCGGATGTCTCCCTCAGTAACCTCTCGACTTGTATGCACAACCTACCTGCTGGTCCCAGTGCCTGCACTCAGTCAGCAATGGCATGGATCCGGGGTGTCTTGTGGCAGAGTTAGGTTCTCTCGACCCTCCTTCGCAGTCCCATTCACTCCCACTGCACCTCCAATGCAATGCTGTTTCGGAGGTCAAAGCCAGCTGCTACTCGGTGCTTGCAGTGGTCCAGGTTTTTTTTGTATTATGTTGTTGTTGCGCAGGTGTTTTCTGGTACGTTTTAAATGGGCTTATTCTGGCTTCAGACAATAATCTGACGTCTTCTGGTCCTTCACTTTTATTAACCTCAAAATTGCCTTCTAGAACTTGTAGTCTGACTGCTGCCCAATTGAATTGCTATGTCTGCCACAATTTGATTGAAAAAACACACACACGCACACTCAGAACTCAAAAAGATGTGTCCCTGCCTCAAGAAGTTGTCTGAAAAACACAGGCAAACACAGTTTGGAGAATTGCAGCTCCATTCTACTGAAATTGGTTCGAACATTCTGAGTGCAAGTGGTTAAAAACTGGCACTCGATGAAGATGGGAACAACTACTGTGCCTAAGAGTAAGAGCGGAGAAGACTGATGTGTTCTGGGAGGTCATTCCAGGCTATAGGTACCATGTATGAGAAGGCACGGCCGCCTGCTCTGCTTTTTGTGTAAGTGTGGGGCATGTGCTAGTGAGAAACCCACAGAAAGGAGGTGTTGGGAAGGTTGGTGGAAGTTAATGCGGCTGTTCAGGTAGGCGGGGCCAATATTGTCCAGACCTCTGTGGATGTGGTTGAGGAGTGTAACGTTTGCACGTTTGTGTATTGGGAGCCAATGGGGTTCCCTCAGATGTGGTGTGATGTGGGCTCTGCGTGGGAGGATGAGGAATAGTCTGCCTGCTGCATTTTGGTCTTGTGAGTTGGTTGGTAATCCCTACATACATGGTGTTTCTATAATCTAGCCTGGTGATGAGGGCTTGGGTGATCATTTTCCTGGTGTTGTCTGGTAGCCACTTGAAGATTGTCTTCATCATCCTTTCTTCACATCCTTTCAACTAGGGCCTTCTCTTGACTTCCTAGATGAGCTGGTGGTACCGCTGGACGGCTTTGAATGCCAACATTAAAGAGTTCTGCCTGTGAGTGAACCTGGAACACTTTACTAGACAGACCTCTCTCTTGAAGTATACATATTTCACAGTTGAAGATAGTACTTGTGCAAATATGGTTAAGACTCACTTTCCCTTGAAACAGTATTATTTGCTTGCTATACATTTGGTAAGAAGCATAGCTTGAATTGAAGCCAAATTGAAATGATCCCCCAACTTTGAACAAGTTATGTAACTCAAGCAAACTCAACAATAACAAGGTATGGGAGGAATGCTTGAATTAATCTTAAATACAACCAAGAGGGGGGAGAGAGAGAGAGCAAGTGGATTCAGTCTCTCTTGGTAATATGATTAAACAAGAGGAATCCACTTAGAAAGTGGAAGTGATCCCTAAAGTGATGGGGAGCACACAGTGTTGTTTAAATGCCCCTCACACACCAACAGGCTCCTTGGTGTCATGCTTCATCATCGGGGCCTTCGCACCCCTCTACGGGATGCGGCGTGCTACAACTAACGACTACGTAGGAGCACTTGATAGTGAACTATGTGAGGGTGTGTGTTTGAAGGAGAGAATGTGAGTTAGTGAGGTGAGGTGAAAAAAGTGAGTAAAAAATACCTGGCACGTAGGAGAAAAATTATTTATTATGTCCCCGGCTGGTATTATTAAAAAAGTGCAAAGTGAGGTTGATTATATACGTACTAGGGTATATCAACCATGTCAAAGTGTCAACATGTTTCGGAGTGCAAAGACTCCTTCTTCAGGACAAGGATATGCACATTATCCTCACCTTACTCACATGAAATGTTAAAGTGTATTATACAAAAAATAAAGGTGTAGTGTACCTATCAATGTTGTTTGTATAAGTAAGCTCAGTTGCGCCCAATTGGCGTTAAAGAGAACTTAATGTTCAAAGTATGATTACCTCATGAGCTTATGCGTAGTATTGGGGGATCCTTCCTCACTGCTCAGTAAAGCAACGGTTACTGCATGGTCAAATCGCCTGCCTTCCCCTCAACGCTGCTCCGATTAATTAATCTTAGCCATGGGCAATTGCTCGGGCCCTCATTCCAGTCCATTGTTTTTCACCCACCATGACCCCTCAGTTTGGACCCATCCATATGCAAACCAGTCTTGATCGTGATCCAGTAGGAACAGTTCAGCCCAAAGTGCCAGGTCATACTTTCAAAGTGAAAGACTTTTTAAAGTGGAATCCTGGGCCATTAAGTATTAAAGTGTTTTCATCCTGATAAGTATACTTCAGCACCGATACCTCAATTATGATTAATTGGTCTGTTGATATTCTGTTGTGGGCATTGCTCACTCCCTGTCCTCGGTTGATTATGCTGCACCTGATCCTTTTTATTTTCAATTGGAAAATTAACCGTATCGAATCCTGTAGCTCAATGGTCACATTCCACTGAAGTACTGTTTTGGGACTACAGTCGTATTTCGTACTGGGGGGACTGCTGAGTTGTTTTATTGCTGACGGATGTGCTCATAATTGCTTTCGAGGCCGGCCAGGTGGTTGTAGGCCCGTATATGTATGCTATTGATGCACAATAAAGGTTTAAAAAAAAAAAAAAAAAAAAAGTATTAAAGTGTGTGGTTTTTAGGTCTCGCTAGAGCCAGCGCGCATGCGCTGCTCTGGTGAGAAATGTAGTAGCTGGTTTAAAAGTGCTACCCAGGCCTGCCACCACCTTGCTGTTATGCGCACAAGCACACGCGAGATGAGCACAGCTGCCATGGCTCATTAAGCCTTACAGCGCGCGCGCGCGTGAATCCCCTCCCCCCTCCCTTCTCCCACTACCTCCTCGTCAGCTTAATTTTTTTGGTTTTCACTTTCATGCCGTGCTGCCATTGTCAGGAATTAGCCCTCGTGCCTGCCAAAAACTACAGTTCCCAGGTGATATGGGCCTGGAACTACAAGTCCCATGAGCCTTTGCCGCCGATCGGATTTAGCGCAGCTGAATCGGATACTCGGCGCTAGTGATTCGTCTTAGTCAGCGGGAGCGGCTGCTCTCGTATTTCCCCGTGCTCCTGAGTTGCGATTTCCAGCGGGAGTGTCTGCAGCGATCTGGAGGCCAGCTGGGGTATCGTTACGCGAAAAATATCTTGTTCTCTTTGCTTTGTTTATTGGAGTGCATTGCGCTCGAGCTTTTGGAATCCTTGAGCCGATTCGGGCTCCTTTGGGTTCGTTATTTACTTTACTAGTCTTCACTGGCTAGGGAGGAACTAGTTGCCTCTAGAAGCTTCTGGGTTAATAAGGGGCAGTGTATTCAAGTGGCGGAGTGCCGGGGAAACCCTCCGCATTGCCGTCATGAAGAAATGACGCTAAGTGATTTACTATTGTGGATTACAAATGCCAAAGCGGGCGGCAGTGGCTGTAACGCTACGCCCCACCGTATTTGGTACTGAACTTGTATCTTGAAGGATTTAGAAACGTTCATATTGGTGTGGATGACGCAATCTGTACCAGTGGCTGTGCAACAGGAACTAGCACTTTTCTTTTACTGTTTATCACGTTGTTCTTTCCTGTGGTCGTCTATGAAGCAGGATTCGGCCAATACTTGATTTGGATTAATAGGGTACTTTACTGCGAGTGAAATTCACTCTGGGGGTATGTTGCTTATATGAGTAGCATATACATTTGGTAATGCGTTGATGAATGACTTGAGTGCTAACTGTGTTTCTTGTGTACTGTAGGGAAAAGAAGGCAAGGAAAATTCGTCCCTTGGAAGCTAGAGTTGTGGACAGCACAGGTGATAATATACCTTTAGTGAGACTTAATGAGAGTAGTATTAGGAAGTGTGCTAATCTGTTCCTTTTGTTTTACAGCTTCCTTTCCCTCCTTGGGTTTTCCCCTTTTGGGGTTTTTCCCTCGCCGTATCACTCAAATACCCTGTGATTATACATTCGGGGTGTTTGGGAGGTCCGGAGGTCCGGAGGTGGAGCTTATCGCTGCGAGCGAATCCTGCAGAGTGCTGATCCTGACAGCCATTGCTTGTTTTAATTATTATTAAAATCTGCTCCCGCAGCCTGCTTAAAAGCATTGGACCCGCGGTCCGTTTATATTTAATGTGGCCTTGCGGTTCTTCATTCTGCCGTGGATCGCTCCTTCTTTTGTTCCCCTAGGACCTTGCTTGTTAGCTTCTGACCTAAGGCTGACTTTACCATGTGGGCAGACCAGTGGAAGTCGCAAACACATGCGAACACTGACAGCCGTAAGTCAAATAAGTACATAATTCGACTTGGATGCATTTGGTAGCTGGATGCAGAAGGCACGGAAGGGTCTGCCTGAGCATGGGCCGTCTTGGTGTAAGGAGAGATGTAGGTCTAAAATGTATCTTCCCCGTCTCTTAGGTTTCATGGCATTATTTCATGGTGGAATACCGCTGCCCAGGTCAGGCAAGTGCATAGACGAGGCAATGAAACTGCTTCATGATAACACCAGTAGGGGGCAGTAAAGGGGGCCAAATTTGCCACTGAGAGACGAAAACATTTCTCTTGTGGAATGCTGCATTTCTAGGTCTCGACTATTTTTACCCCACAGGGATAGATAGGCGAGAATATAGTAGGCTTATACCAAACTTGCGGATCGCGTCCAGTTCATGTGAGTATGCGCGTGCACGCCATTGCCAGCCACGTCACACCACCATTTGTCTGTGCCTCGGCATCAGACTTCAAAGGCTGCCGCTCCCCCGCCCCCGCATCAGACTTGAAAGGAATGCGCTCCTGCTCTGCTCCCCCGCCACAGCAATGCCGAGAGCTTGTTTATTTTGTCACCTCTTTTGCCCTCTTGTTACCTCCCCCCACCCCTCGCTCTCGTTACTCCGTATTTATTTTTAAAGTAGCCTCTGCACCTGCAACATGAATAAACTCTCATCTCCAACATGTATAATTGTGCGGTGTTGCCAAGTGGCCTCACAAAGTCACTTCTATCTGACTGGGCTTTTTTTTGGATCTGTGTTCTAATAGTTCTCCTTTCCCTTGTTTATTAGAGCTGTTTAGTGTGTGCTGGTCGTCTTTTAAGAGATTACATTTAAACTTGCTGCTTGGTGTTAAAGCTGCACCCAGGTGCTCTTGAAATTGTATGTTTTATATGCACAAAAAAACAAATCACCTTAAAGTAGCTCCGTGGCTTTGTGTCCTTCTTCCTGGAGCCGCAGCTAAGTACTTCACAGGTTTTTAAAGTATAAACATTGTGTGAATTTACTCTCACATGGGTGCCACAAGCCGGCAGAAAACAGTGACTAAATACCCATTGCTTTGGATCAAGGTTATGAGGAGACTGCTGCATGACAAATAGCTCTATGCTTCCTTAGCTCGGTTGTGCTTGAGTTGTCCCAAAACATGCAGCTCCCCTTTAAATGCACCCACCCTCTTGTGTGGTAGCGGTGTGAAGAATGCCCCGGGCAGTCACTCACTCCTGGGCTCTTAAAAGCACATATTTTTATTGTCCATTATTTTGGATTTGAACATTTTTATTTGTTGTTTGTTTTTATTTTGTAAATATTCATTAGCATATGCTGTAAAAGGCCCGCCTTTCCCATAAAATAGCTATTGGTGCAGATATCTGAAGCTGCCCCATGTTAGATGCGAGCACTTCATCCAGCCGTATCTTATATGCTAGGATACTTTAGAGTTACTGTACCTGCTGCTAGAATGCTAGTGCATCTGCGCGTCACGTGATTCAATACCGAAAGAGCCAGCATAGCCTTTCATCTTGTCCAGGTCGATAAGTAAAAACCAGCCCACTGGAATCAAAAAGTAATTAAGCGGGCACCATATATTTTACCGGCGCGGCAAGGTAAGTCTTCCCTTCCCAACCCGGAGCTGTAAATGGTCCTTCATTTACTCCTTTAGTGACCCTGCCGAGGCTGCTCTCTTCCTATGATACCATGCAGAGCCAGCATTGCTCGCTTTATTTCAGGAAGCCTAATACGACGGACAAACCTGACAACTGCAATGGCCTTTAAATATTAGGCCCAAAGCAATGCCATTATCAGGCCCAAAGCAACGCCATGTATTTTGCACAAATGTTAATGTTAGTGCACACAAGCCTTGGTAGAGCAATAGCAGCGAACGCTATCCTCAGTGTGGCATACTTCTCTGCTGCACACAGTACTGTAGCGCACACTGTATGCACACATTTTATATTTCATCATTATGATTATGAGCCTGTACCTGTTTTCCCCGTGCAGCTGTGACTCCCTGCTGCTTAGGGACATTAATGTAGTTCAGGTTTTATCTTCCAAGGTAACTGTGTTTTCGGGGCTAGGAAAGCTGTGGTAGATTGGCTTGGTGTTAAAGCCGCACCCAAGTACTTCGCAGGTATTCTTAAAATCGTGTGCTTCACGGGACTAAGAAACCAATACCTTCAAAGTCGCTGCGTGGCTTGATCTCAGTCTTCTTGGAGCCACACGTAAGTACTTCACAGGTGTTTACAAATAGCATGCATATGTGTAAAAAGCTGTATTGTTTCTGTTAATTAGAAAGCTTGCATTTCTAATGTTTTACTTCACAAAACTCTCTCACCCCTGCTAGTCTTACTCCCGCTCCACTGTTTTTTCTTCACCTACTGTTCGAGTTCCCTTCTCACAACTCCCCACCTATTGTTTTCTCTTCTCTCACCCCCCCCCCATCTCTCACCCACCCTAGTTCACTTAGCTCCGGATAGGTGTTGTCTCAGTATGCTGACTAGCTCATTGATGGTGGTTGTAAAGTCAACCTTATAGACAAGCTATCCTAGTGGTAGCATGGACCAGCAGTCTTAGGCTAAGACTTCAGAGAGCATGTGAAGCAAGCTGTTTTACCAATTATAATCCCTTGAATACCAAATGAAAGGACACCACACATGGTATATATCAAATATATATGTATTGATTTCTAACACAACCCCTCTGCACTCTTTATGAGGTCAGAGATCGAAGTACATCACAAGTTACTCGATTAGCATACGATAAGTTGCACAAATACAGTTATGCCCTAGGGGCCTCATAAACCATATACTAAAGAAGTGGTATAAGAACCATGTGAGAGTTAGACAGCAGGCCTAGGGCCTGTAGAATTGCTGGGACTACACTAAACAACCAAAGTATAGGAAGTAGGAGGCCCACAGGAGACGCGTGCAGTGTGTAAACACAGTCGCGAGTTACCATTGATTTATAATGTGAAACGAAGAAGTTACAAAGTTACTGTTTAAGGACACTTCCGGGTGGACTACGGTAAAACCCCTGTAGACTAGGACACTTCGAGAGTCAAGGCCCACGGGAGCACCGGAGTACTCGTGTTACCTCACTCAGGGAAGCCGGGTGCATAGGTGCCTTTTGGTGTCGGGTTTCATCATCGTTTTCTATGGAGAGCTGCAAAGAAGTGCTGCAGGCGACCAGAGGAAAAGTGTCCGGGTGGATCCAAGGGTGGATCGGTGATGTGAAGAACCTGAAAGCAGAGGGGAAAGAGTCTCGGTCACTAGCCAGTGACCAGGAAGGAACCAGGCGATGTTGCGTGCTTGAAGGTGCAGAAGGTGAGTTTGTCTCTTCAGCCACGAGGTCCAGGAGGCATCGACGATGACCAGGAGCTGGATACGGGCTGTCCCACGATGGCTCTAGTTGACTGGGGTGTCGGTATCCGGATTGGACCCAACAAGCCTTGGCAACCGCAACCCATGCAGGATGTCAAGATTGGCTCTGTTGCAGACCAGCAGGGTCTGTGGCGCTTCTCCTTCAGAGGGAAGCTGGAGCAAGCCTGGAGCAATCAGGAAAGCACTTTAGTTCAAAAAGAAAGTCTTCAGGGGGCTTACTAGCCAATGGGCAAGGAACCGGGAAGACGCGTCGAGCTGAAATGCAAGAGCAGGCCCCACGTGGCACTCGTGGAGTGTGGAGGGCTGAGCTTCGATGCAAATGGCGCTCTGGTCTGGGGCTTCTCGTACCCAATGCACAACTGCGAGAGTACCTCAGTAGTCGAGCTGTTAGCAAAATGCAGGATGTCAAGGGTGTCCGGTCCCACGTCTCTCGTGCCCCGTGTGAGGAAGGCTCGCATCGGGGGTCGCTCTTTCAGCTTTAAGGCCCCCCACCTGTGGAACTCTTTGCCCCTTGCTTTACGTAGCATTCCCAGCTTGTTTCTGTTCAGGAAAAACCTGAAGACCTGGCTTTTTAATCTTTAGGGTGTTTTTCTTCTCACTTCACTCCTTGTTTTTTGTTCCTTCGCTTTTTTGTTTATTCCCTGTTATGTTTTTGAACTGCTGATCTGCTCTCTGAAAGCGCCGGGACACTCTTATCGAGTAGCCGTGCGCTATATAAATAAAATCATAACAATCATAACAATCGTGTCCGCCACGGGTCTCAGCTTTGCTGTGGATGTGGGTTGCAGTTGGAGAAGTCTGAGAATCCAGTTTCTGTGTTGCTGAGTTGTCGGGTTCCGGTGGGAGCATCGACAAAGCAGACCGGCAAGTTACACGTGGTGCCTGTTTGCACAGGGTGGTCACTCCTTGACCACAAGGGAGATGTCTTCGGTCTTCTAGTCAGAATAGAACATCGAAGGTCCAAGAGCTCTGTATCAAAGTTTCTTTCCAGGATAATCTAAAGTCCTGGGGACACAGCTCCTATACTTATACTAAGCTAAGGGGCTGGATTACCTGCCTAGGTCCCTTCTATGGGTGGACCTGAGAAGGGGGTGGTTACACCCCTTCCCCTTTGTCCAGTTTCGTGCCAGAGGTGGGGCTGGAGTGCTCATAACTGATGTAAAAAGATTTGAACACATCTTACCAACCCTCTTCACACTCAACTGGCTTCCCATGGAAGGTAGATGTATTTTCAAACTGGACTGCATCACTCACAAGACCCTTCACACCCAATTCCCAAACTACCTAAACAGCAAACTAGTAGAAGCAGGGAAATTCAGAACTCCTAGAAGCACCAACTCACTTCTGCTCATCCCTCCGAAACTGAAAAAGAAAACGACCCAGTACCGGTCCTTCTCTGGCAACGTACCCAGGATGTGGAACGCGCTCCCGATTGACCTCAGATGCAACCCCTCCTTCTCTTGCTTCAACAAGCATTTGCAATGCAATAGGTCTCGCATTTACTAGAGTTTGAGGTATTGGCATTGTAAGTGACATTGCCTTTTATGTACTTCAAGCAAATCCATTTTTGTGGGAAATTAAGCTAATGGGAAGAGAGGAGAGGATGTGAGGTGTACAACTGTGCCCTGGTACAGCAGATGAGATGCTAGAGAGGGGGTTGGACTTGGAGGTACAGGATGAAGGGCGAGGAGGGACAGTGGGGAGGAAGCAAACAAGGGTAAGCACATGACCGAGGGAAGTGGGGAGGAAGCACAGAGGGTGAGCACATAACGGAGGGAAGTGGGGAGGAAGCACACAAGGGTGAGCACATGACGGAGGGAATCGGGGAGGAAGCACATATGGGTGAGCACATGACGGTGGAAAGTGGGAGGAAGCATACAGGGTGAGCACATCACAGAGGGAGGTGGGGAGGAGTACACATGGGTGAGCACATCATGGAGGGAAGTGGGGAGGAAGCAAACATGGGTGAGCACATCACGGAGGGAAGTGGGGAGGAAGCACACAGGGTGAGCACATGACGGAGGGAAGTGGGAAGGAAGCACACATGGGTGAGCACATCATGGATGAAAGTGGGAGGAAGCACACAGGATGAGCACATCACGGAGGGAAGTGGGGAGGAAGCACACATGGGAGAGCACTTTACGAGGGAAGTGGGGAGAAAGCACACATGGGTGAGCACATCACGGAGGGAACACTGGATCTCACTATCACTCAAACAGTGGATCTCACTATCACTCAAACTCTGAGGGGGGGAGTGTTCTCGTTTTGCCACCACTGCCGAGAGTCATTACAGGCAGCAAGGAAGGAGTGGGGTCACCACTTACCTGGTCGCTATCAGAGGAAGACGCCACAGACATCGCCGCAGCCGCACTGGGGACTACATATCCCAGCAGCCCCGGCGGCACGGCGCAACTGACGCCATTACATCACGCCAGGAGGCGCATTTAACCGGGACTGCCCGCTGAGGAGCGGGGGAGTGTTCTCGTTTTGCCGCCACTGCCGAGAGTCATTACAGGCAGCAAGGAAGGAGTGGGGTCACCACTTACCTGGTCTCTATCAGAGGAAGACGCCACAGACATCGCCGCAGCCGCACTGGGGACTACATATCCCAGCAGACCCGGCGGCGCGGCGCAACTGACGCCATTACATCGCGTCAAGAGGCGCATTTAACCGGGACAGCCCCCCGCGTCGCGGGACGAGCCGGGCTGAAGAACCGTGCCTTATGGGCCTGGCGGCGCAGGGCACGCCTTAAATCTCCGAGTTCACCTGCCTTGTCGGACAGAGACACGAGACACTGTTAGGCGTAGAAAATCAGGTTTATTAGCTGCAGCTAAGCACAGTTGTCCCAGAAGTACAAAGTAGGTTCTCAGGAGACTGCCACTTTAATACGTGACGCACAATCTTTGATAGCACACATATTTACGACGTATACTCCCAATACATACAAGGCTAGCCAATAAGAAAAGTTGAAAAACAAGCTATCAAGTATCCCAAATACGCCCTTCTTTCAGACCCCGTGTGTCAACCCTCCCCACAAGTTAATCAGTACTAGTGCCTGTAATCTAATTTGCAGGTGGCAGGACATATTTGTGTGCCTCAAAGGATAGTTGTGTAACATGAGAATACAAGGGGAGAATAGCGAAGGCCAGTCGGATAAGATAAAGCAAGGAGAGAATAGAGAGAGACAAACAGTCAGTCGAAACAGGGATCAATCAGTCCAGACATGGATTAGTAGACTCGGCCAGACCCTGACATCGGCTTCGTACACAAGGGCAGGGGGTTACTTTTTAACAAAACAGACACGTAGCAGCTAGAAACGACAAAAACACTCCGGTCGCCGTGCTGCCTGAGTGAAGGCAATACAGAATGGCGACGGGACACAAAATGACGGCCACATACGGGACGAAGTCGAAAACCGAAGAACCTCAGGGCGAAGCCCGGGCAAAGGCCGGGCTGTCTGTGGCCGTCAGAGGCCAGAGGAGGCTGGGCTGGGCCCTCTCTCTGACATCTCAAAAAACAAGGGGTGAACTCATGAGTAGGGAGCAACAGGGGCGGCTGTATGATGTAGGGGACAAGGCTGGGAAATTGATCGCCTGGTTGGACAGAAAAGAGAGAGCGAGTCGAGTGGTTCCGGTGATTGAGAGGCCTGATGGAATGCGTGTGACTGACCCGGTTGAGATAGTCGAGTGCTTCGCTGATCATTTTTGTGAGGTTTATTCACCAGTTTCTGTTAGACCTGAAGAGGACTCTCACCAGTTGTTGAGAGATATTTCACTGCCGTGCCTATCGGACTCAGACAGGGAGCTGCTGGAAGCGCCACTTTCAGTAGATGAGATAGCTACTGCTATACGTTCTCTTCTTTCGGGAAAGGCTATGGGTCCCAATGGTGTCCCTATTGAGTTGTACAAGTTCCGGATAGGATTGCACCATATCTCCGTGGTATGTTCATGGAATCGAGAGATACTGGCTCCCTCCCTTACGATCAGCGTCTTGCATCGATAGTAGTGATTCACAAGGAGGGGAAGCCAAGGGCTTGTTGTACATCCTACAGACCCATTTCGCTTCTTAATGCAGAGCCAAAGATCCTTGCAAAGGTACTAGCTAACCGTCTAATTAATGTGATTAGTGACTTGATCCATCCGGACCAATCCGGATTCATCCCGCGCCGGAACACAGCACTGAATTTGAGACGCTTGCACGGCGCTCTCGCGAGAGCCCCATATCTTCTGGAGTCGGCCATCTTGGTCTCTCTTGATGCCACGATGGCTTTTGACACCGTGGAGTGGTCATATTTGTGGGCCGCTCTGGCGAAATTCGGCTTTAGTCCTGGCTTTATTAGCTGGGTGAAACTTCTTTATGAGGCTCCGTTAGCACAGGTAGTGGTCAATGGTCGGGTATCCAGTCCCTTCGCTCTGGGAAGGGGTACTCGGCAAGGCTGTCCGTTGTCTCCCCTCCTCTTTGCACTCGCCTTGGAGTCTCTGGCTGCATGGTTGCGCTGGGAACCATCGATGAGAGGTATACAGTGGACCCCTGAGTTTGAAGATCGTATATCGCTCTATGCGGACGATATTCTGTTGTACCTCACTTCGCCCAAAAAGTCGTTAAACGTGCTGTTTGATGTGTTGATTTCATTCGGACGCAATTCTGGCCTCGTGATCAATTGGTCCAAGTCTTGTATATACGTACTCGCGGGTGGCCCCCCTGCATTGCCACGTGGTTTGTGGTTCTGAAAATTCTGGACTTGAGAATAAAACTTCATCGAAACATGACGAATTTAGTATCAAAAGACCGAAAATGACGAGTACACTATGTACAAGCATTTTCGTCATATTCCAGTGACGATTTCACCTCGAAATCATCATTCTCGTTCTGAACCCTTGGCTTCCATTTTGTATACGGCAGCCATTTTGTGAGTTGCCCTTTACATAGGCTTATGATACAGCTAAATTCAATTCAAAAGGACACGTACACCTTAATTGACTTTTCTCTGACCTGGGCAGGTTGAAACCATTGCCCCAGGCCGAACCTGTTTGGTCAGTTCCTCTCCCAGTGGCCGAATGAGATAGCATCAAGGCACAACAGGCCATAAACCCATTCCATCGCACACACCCTGCCGAATCTTGCTCACACCTGTCCCTGCTCTTTTCTCTCTCACTTGCTTTATGATGGGGAGGTGCCCGTTTTTATTGGGGGTCCACCGATATCTGATGAATGTTGGGCCTTGCCGGGTGATTTGTTGTGGGCTGGACGAAGTGAAATATGGACATGTCATCATGACTCTGCTTTTCCTTTGTAACAAAGAAATGTGAATAGTATACTGTAAATTCGAAGAATGTTTGCCTAAAGCACAATATTTTGTATAAAAAGAGAAGCCTGACTTTGTAGGATTGAGCAGTCTCCTGAGAATATACATCCCGTGTGTTGTACTTCTAGGACGCTTGTTACCTTGGTTGCAGCCAATAAAATCGATCCTTGACTTCACCTAGAAGACTCTGAATTTCTGTGGTCTGAATCAGGAAAAAACCCGAGGTCTTTGGGTGTACCCTGGCACCGCTGGGTTACCGGTTTGGTACCGGTTCTGAAAAACCCAGTACCTCAGTTGGCGCTTTGGGGCGATACCAGCGATACCAGTCCAGCCAGAGGTTCATGAGGAGCTTCGTGTGAAAATTCTGGAGGACGGCCAACCACTTCATCGACCCCTGCATGTCGACGTGGTCCGAAGGTCTTTGCTGCGAGGTTCCCCGCTTCCCGACGGCTACAAAGGACTGCTGTCCTGGCTATCGCCCTGATTTGGACCCTTGAAGTTTGGTAGAGCGAAACGATAAGACGAGTCTTCTGGTGACGTCATCGATATCTCAGTTAAGTATAAGTGGAGCGTCTCCCAGTCCTTAGTTGGTTTTAATTTGGAACTTGCAAGTGCCAAAGCCGAAGGACTCGTGTATTCACGAGAAATATCGTAATCGATAATCCTTTGAAGTTTGGAGCTAGACTAGAGAGCGAAGATGCCTGGTCTTAGACTTGGAAATTTGTTTTGTCTTGGTTGTAATAATAGGGACTCCCGATTGGAGGACTCATGTCCGGTTCCTCCGGTTGGAACTCCAACTTATGAATTATATGTAAAACATGGCATAGGTCCCATCACATATAATGAAGTGTGGATCAAATACACCAGAAAAGATGGTGTTTTAAAATGGCCCCAATATGGTAGCTTTGATACCGAAATCTTAGATAACCTCGAAGTTAAACTTTTCAAAAAGAAAGCCCGGCCAGCAATGTTTGACTCTTTCCGCCTATGGCGTAAGGAAGCCAAACAGAAGGAAATTAAATTAGCGAAGAAAAATAAGAGAGAAGGGGGAATTTCGATAATGCAAGCTGCTACGCAGTTTAAACACAATGAAGAAGAACAGATGAGTGAGCAGTTGCACAGGCAACGTAAAATGGTAATAGATAAATGCTATCCAGTTTTGCCACCTCCTCAGCAAGATGCAGCAAAAGGGCTTGAAAAAGATCCCTTAATGTCGCATTTATTAAGTTTGCCACCCCCTATGCGCAAAATGCCACGGCACCTCCGCAACCTTTAGTTGTGCAACCTGTGCCTCCTGTTCCTCCACAGCACCCACCAGCTGTTCTTCAGCTGGCTCCTGCTCCTTTGGTGCAGCCTCCTCAAGGCCCACAAATCACATCTGTTTCACCTGTGCTTTCTACGACTTTGCCTAGTGCACCTTCTGTTTCTCCTAATGATCCCTCTGCTATTGCTTCTGCCCCTGCCTTATCTCACCCTGTTTTTCCACCCGTTCTTCCGTCAGTTTCTCCTTCCGTTCGGCAGAGAATGGCCAACACTGTTACTAATCTTTTCTCACCTCTTTTCGGGTCGCCTACTACGACCCCTACCATGGAACGAAGACAGTTGCGAAGTCAACTGCCTGACTATCGAGAGAGAGATTTACTGAATCGTTTAGCGCATAAATGGGTTATGGACACTGTAAGGTATGATGTAGAGTCTGTCATGGAAGTCTTCCGTCAATGGGAAGCACCGACGCAGAGATACTTTTTTGAACAAATGTGTGTTTTTCTTTGTGAGGATTTGGAAGACAATGATCTGGAATACAACCCGCCCAAGTTGTGTCGTGTACGGTTCGAGTTTGGAGAGGGCATGATCGTAGGTCCCGATGTCGAGAGAGCGGTTGAGACATTGTTGTCATTTCGAAGTAAGGGGGGCACTTCTCAGTCGCTATTCGAGCATGGCACATCCGGTAGGAAAAAGGCGCGACAGTACCCCATGAGAGAGGTTCCCCCACAGTGGAGGGAAGGGGACCTACAAGCTAACCCACCTATTCAGCCTAATTTCCAGCGGGTGTGGGTACATGTCCCATGGAGGCGAGCTGAAGTTTTAGCCCTTAAACAGACATTACCTGATCCCCGTAAAAATCCCGCAGGGTATTACAAAGAGTTGTCACAGACTGCAGGGTCATGTATCATGAATTTAGCCGATATCGATATGTTATTTGGGAATGTTGTTCCACAGCCTTTATGGGGTAAGATTCGTCATACAGATCATGATCAGGAGTTAGGTGACTCATGGGCTAATATTGCTGCTGCAGATGCCCGACAAGTTGGTGGTGCTAAGCCTGAGCCTTTAGTAGCTGAACTTCCTGGTAAAATAATTGATTACATGAAAACGATAATGCCTGCAATACGTGTAAATTGGGATAAGTTGTCTGCATGTAAGCAGAAGAAAGATGAAACAGTGTCAGATTTCTTCACCAGGTTTGAAGAGACTTTTGTCGACCACAGTGGTCAAGATATGAGCACAGAAGGTGGTCAGCGTTTGTTCGTCGATAAATTCGTGCACAATCTGCTTCCGGAGTTGTGTAAAAAGTTAAAAGACTCAGAAAGTTCTTGGGCAGTTTCCTCTTCAGCACAGATATTGGCTACTGCACAATATTACAAAAATTGAGACAAAGACGAGAAAGATAGAGCAGAAAAGAAAACTAAAGAGTTGAAAACAAAGGTTTTGTTACAGCAAGCATATCCGCCACGTGGTGGTGGTGGCCAGAATAGTGGAGGTCAAAATAATAGTGGTCAGAATAATTATCAGCAGCCTCAACAGTATCAGAGGAACTCGCAAAGAGTCGAGTATACTCAACCACGTGTCCCTGTAGGCCCCAATCAGTGTTCATATTGCAAGGAAGAGGGTCATTTCAAGTATAGTTGTCCTATTTTATTACAGCGTGCAAATGGTGCTTCTGGTGTAAGAGGTCGAGGTGTTCAACAAGCGTCTAGAGGTAGAGGACGTGGAAATTTCCCCCAGAACACACAGTCTCTTCCACCTCAGAATTCGATGAATAGGTTTGATCAGCAGAATAACGCATCTGGTAGGACAGCTCAGTACTATGCTGATGATTACTATACAGAAGATGAGCATTGGGAAGGTAATGATTGCTAGGACAGCCATAGACAAAGAGAGGGAGTTGTTTCAGTTCCAGTAGATCAGAGTGGACCTTACGTTGAGGTGATTACATCAGGTGTGTCAGAACCTTTTCTGTTGGATACTGGTGCTACAAAGAGTTCTATTATGCACTCCAAACTCCCTGGCGCACCTTTGTCTGGCGAAATGAATGTTTCTGTAGGTTTTTCTGGCGCCCCAGTTAGAAATCCGATTTCTGACCCTTTGTCTCTTTCTGTTGGTCCTTGTGAATTCGAAGCACCCCTTATTCTGACAACAGGTTGTGGTGAAAATTTGTTAGGATTGGATTTGCTAAAAAGATTGTATGCAACTTTGTACTGTTCGCCTTCTGGAGTACAACGTACGCTGGGTAAGAAAGTGGTTTCTCCAATGTATTTGTCGAGAGACAAACTTCCAACAGAATTGTCATCTCTCCCTAATATTCTTTGACCTACTGGTCCTAATGATGTAGGTCTTTTGGAAATACCACCATATGTTGTAACATTGAAAGCCAATGTTAGAATGCCACGAATTCCCCAATACAAAATCTCTAATGAAGGTGAAAAAGCTTTGCTAGCGATCGTTTACGATCTAATTGGGAAAGATGTCATTGAAGAGACAAGAGGCAACGTTTGCAATAGTCCTGTTCTAAAACGAACTGATCCCTCTCAGCCACCTGTGTACAGATTTGTGATTGATCTTAGAGAGGTCAATAAAATAGTTGTGCCACAATTTCCAGTTGTCCCCGACATTACTGCACTATTGACCATGATTCCAGCTTCTGCCACATGGTTTTCTCTGATCGACTTGAAGAATGCTTTCTTCAGCATCCCGATTGCTGAGGAGAGCAGGGATATTTTTTCCTTCAGTTTAGGAGGACGCAGCTTCCGCTTTAAACGCGCTCCCCAGGGCTACTGTGAAAGTCCATCAATATATAGTCAAGCTCTAAAAACACAGCTTGATACGATTGTTTTACCTGAAGGTGCTACTCTTGTACAGTACGTTGATGATTTGCTTGTTGCTGCAGATACTGAGGAAATATGTAAGAAAGCCACGTTGTCATTGTTGCGTCATCTGTGTGATTTGCATCACAAGGTGTCACTTTCCAAACTGCAATACTGTTGACAAGAAGTGGCCTACTTAGGTCATCTCTTATCGAAGGAGGGAAGGAAACTGACCCCAGAAAGAATTCAGGCAATAGCGAAATTAAGTGTGCCAAAAACACAGAGAGAAGTGCGTGCTTTCTTGGGCATTACAACGTACTGTAGACAGTGGATACCAAATTTTTCGTTATTAGCCAAACCTTTGGTGGCATTAACGTGTAAAGATACACCCAATCCCATTCCTTGGTCTGAAGAGTGTCAGAAAAGTTTTTCTGAATTGCGCACAGCATTATGTTCAGCTCCTGTGTTGGGTACCCCCAACTACAGTAAGCCCTTTACATTGTATGTCCATGAGAAGGAAGGTCGTGCATTGTCAGTGTTGACTCAGTTGTTTGGGGACAAACAGCGTCCATGTGCATATTTTTCGTCGAGTTTGGATCCAGTGGCTAGAGCGTTGCCAAGTTGTTTAAGAGCCACAGCGGCAGCAGCTGTTTCTATTCGACAGTCTGCTGGTCTTGTAATGAACAATACGCTAGTCGTGATGGTCCCACATGCAGTAGACATGTTGTTAAATAGAATCAAGACACAGCACTTAACTAGTGCTCGATTGTCAGGTTACGAATTAACATTGTTAGCTAGTCATGTGCACATAAAAAGGTGCAACACTTTAAACCTAGCTACGTTGTTGCCAATTGTAGAGGAATTAGATGCTTCAGAACAGCATGATTGTTTTCTTAGAACAGAAGAAGAAACGAAAGGGAGAGTAGATCTCTACGATACTCCTCTTGCTGAATGTGATGGTACATTGTGGGTGGATGGTTCATGCTTCAAACTTCCGAATGGTGACACGACTGCAGCATAAGCTGTCACGACTTTGCATACAATTGTTGAAGCTGCACGTATTCCACATAATTCAGCTCAAGCAGCAGAGTTGATTGCACTTACGAGAGCATGTGAGCTGTCAAAAGGAATGAAAGTGACTGTCTATACCGACAGTCAGTATGCATTTGGTGTGGCTCATAGTTTTGGAGGACTGTGGAAAGAACGTGGATTCCTGACTTCGCATGGAGCTAAGATTCAGCATGGTCAGTTGGTGAATGAGCTTCTTGAATCGCTGACCATGCCCCTGCAAGTGGCGATTGTGAAATGTAGTGCTCACAAGAAGGTGACTGATGATGTTGGTCGTGGAAATGCATTTGCTGATGAAATCGCGAAAGAAACTGCAAGGAATGTGATGAGCCGAATGTATGTTGCAGGCCCTGCAAGATGGGTTGGTGATGTTGGAATGTGTGAGGACACGATAGAGAGTGTGAAGTCTATCCAAGCTGAGGCTACAGAGAAAGAGTTGAGCATGTGGAGAGAAAGTACGGGTGGAATGGATGCAAATGGTTGTTGGATTGAATTATCAGAGCATCAGAGATGGTTGTTACCCGATGCATATGTGCTTGCAGTGGTTACAATGGCTCATGGAATGGCTCATATCAGCGTGAAAGGGATTTGCAAGTTGTTGGCTCCAGTATGGCAAAATTCAGGAATTCCCAAGTGTGCAGAGAATGTCGTCAAGAATTGCATGGTGTGTCTGAAACACAATCCTGGTAGGGGAACCCCAACTCCAGCTGGCCATTTTGCACCTCCTACGTATCCGTTTGAGGTTTTGCAGCTAGATTTCATTCACATGGAGAGGTGCAACAATTTAAAATACGTACTCGTTGTTGTTTGTGCCTTCTCAAGATGGGTGGAAGCCTATCCCCTAAAAGACAACACTGCCTTATCCACAGCCAAAGCCCTTGTGAAAGAGTACTTCCCCAGATTTGGAATGCCTAGAATGGTCTGGAGTGATAATGGGAGTGAATTTGTGGGTCGAGTGATGAAGAGAGTGTGTGAAGGGCTAGGCATTCAACAAAGGTTCCACGCTGCAAATCACCCCCAATCAGCTGGATTAGTAGAATGCTACAACGGCACTTTAAAACTTAAATTGGCCAAAATTCAAGCGAGCACGGGTCTTAAATGGCCTGATGCTCTACCCTTAGCACTCCTATCCACCAGAATGACTGTGCATTCACGAGTGAAACTTAGTCCCTATGAAATTGTCTTTGGCCGCCCGGCCAACATATGGGGAGTGCCAAGGCCCACTAAGTTCAGCGAACTGGAACACCCTGTTTTGCTTGATTATCTGTATGAATTGACGGCTAAATTGCGTGTTTTGCATCAACAGGTTCACGACACCCTGCCTCCGGTCTCCGAGACTCCAGGTCACGCTATCGACCCTGGGTCCTCGTCAAGAACTCCAGAGAACCAAAAACGACCAGCCCAGGTGGACCGGACCGCACCTCGTCCTTCTTTCCACAAGATCAGCAGTTCGAGTGGAGGGGAAGGCGAACTAGATCCACGGGATCCATTGCAAACGGATCCCTCTGCCTCTGCCATAAGACCAGTGGGTCCAGAAGGGTGTCGCCGACTCAGAAACTGAAACCGTGCCACGCTTTCTGCCCTTCAGTGATGCACGAGTAAAAGGAACACTTACTGAACAAGAGAGCGATAAACTTTTGCAACCAGCTGTATCACCGTCAATTCTATTGAACACTACAGAGCCTGAACTCCTGTTTCAGGATCAGACAGTACCCGGGAAAAAGCGCTATAATTTGAGGCCAAGACCTATGGACAAATAAACAAAACCTTTTTTCACCTCCAAGTACTATTTTTTAAAGTGCAGCTCTCCCATCTGAGAAACTTGCTCATTTTTGTTTTTCGAACCGCCATCCGGGTTCCGCTGCTAGGGCCGCGATTGCCCAAAGTCTTTGGGGTGCAGCTGACGACGTTAGGTCGGCAGTTCTGGTTGGTGTAAGGGAGTTGCCCTGGACTGACAGAAGCATTCCTTAGCAGAATCAACCTCCCATCGCGGGCAGCACTTTAGAGAGGATGGAGTTTCTCGAGATGGAGAGACCTGCCAAGGAAATTAACTTTAAACACAAGATTTGTAAAATAATGACAAAGAAAAGCTTCTTGATATTGTGCATTTTCATGCTATTCAGTGTGATGATATTTTTAATAAGTTATGTGTTATTCTCTTTTCGAGTAACATTTGCACCCACTACATCGCCTATACCTCCTCCTTCTACTGCTTCCCCACACTCTTTTCAACCCCTTCCTGAACACGAATCAGCTAGGAGATTAGAGTTTATTAATAATTCCTTTGTTCAGCTTTTGCACCAACACCAACTTGTAATGAACACGACTAACTGTTGGGTGTGTGGTCTTATGCCTCACACAACGGATAAAGGTATTCCTTATCTGGTCCTGCCATTCAGTCACAATGGTTCTGTGTGGGCATACAGAACAATGTTCATATACGCACATGAAGTCTACCCCCTACGTTCTGTAACAGACAATCCTAAAAATAGTGCTCTAGTCAAGGGTATAGTAGACATGATTAAGGAAGGTATTTCTTATGAGACTATCCCGAGAGATGAGACACTAGTATACATAGGATGGAACGTAACCGGATATGGAGCTACTCTGAGTGAGAAACAGCAAGCTAAGAGATCTTCCCCGATTTGGATTGTACCCCATCAGGGTCATCTGTGTCTGCAAGGTAATGGCACGAATCCCAGAGCTCAGTTAGGGAAGAGTATCTGCACTAAAACGTATGTTTTTTCAGCCCAGACTTCCCCTTCGTTTTTAGCAGCTAAGGGTACCTATTTCATCTGCCATGATAGAGCCTATACATGGTTGCCCCCTGACTTTTCGGGCTCATGTTTTGTTTCGTTCCTGTTGCCTCCCACCTACACAACAGCGGCAGATTACCACAAGACGAGGATAGTTAGAGGTGCCTTGAGTCAAGAAGACACTGCAGGACAAGAATTTGGGGACTTCGTAAAGGGTTTTCTGCCGTTCTGGGGACCGATGGCTAACAGCAGGAACATAAGGCAATTGACAAGGGTGGTTGAATCCACCGTGATTGAAACTGCTGGTGCCCTTAGTAACTTGACTGCTGAGCTCCAGTCGGATCGACTTATGACCCTTCAGAACAGGGTCGCATTAGATGTCATACTTGCAGACCGAGGTGGGGTATGTAGATTGATCCAATCGAGTTGCTGTGTTTTCATTCCAGATAACACTCCAACAGTGTACCAGGCCATCTCTAAACTGCATAAGATTTCCGAATCTATTCATGTGGATAAAGGAGATTGGTCTTTAATGGGATGGTTCTGGGAACTGATATCCGCCTGGGGATGGCAAATTCTGATGGTCATTGGGATGGTCTTAGCCATTCTTTTCCTGTTCTGTCTGTGCGTGCAGTGTGCTCCTGCAATATGTGGCCTCTGTGTTACATCATGTGTAAGGAAACCTGTATCAAGAGACGAGCTAAGTACTAGAATGATGTTACAGCAACATCTCAATGATTTTAGGAATATAGACCTGGACTCAGATTAGCATGAGATTAGGTTAAATTGCCTATGTAAGGGCAAAAGGAGGGTTTGTGGTTCTGAAAATTCTGGACTTGAGAATAAAACTTCATCGTAACATGACGAATTTAGTATCAAATGACCGAAAATGACGAGTACACTATGTACAAGCATTTTCGTCATATTCCAGTGACGATTTCACCTCGAAATCATCATTCTCGTTCTGAACCCTTGGCTTCCATTTTGTATACGGCAGCCATTTTGTGAGTTACCCTTTACATAGGCTTATGATACAGCTAAATTCAATTCAAAAGGACACATACACCTTAATTGACTTTTCTCTGACCTGGGCAGGTTGAAACCATTGCCCCAGGCCGAACCTGTTTGGTCAGTTCCTCTCCCAGTGGCCGAATGAGATAGCATCAAGGCACAACAGGCCATAAACCCATTCCATCCCACACACCCTGCCGAATCTTGCTCACACCTGTCCCTGCTCTTTTCTCTCTCACTTGCTTTATGATGGGGAGGTGCCCGTTTTTATTGGGGGTCCACCGATATCTGATGAAATGTTGGGCCTTGCCGGGTGATTTGTTGTGGGCTGGACGAAGGGAAATATGGACATGTCATCATGACTCTGCTTTTCCTTTGTAACAAAGAAATGTGAATAGTATACTGTAAATTCGAAGAATGTTTGCCTAAAGCACAATATTTTGTATAAAAAGAGAAGCCTAACTTTGTAGGATTGAGCAGTCTCCTGAGAATATACATCCCGTGTGTTGTACTTCTAGGATGCTTGTTACCTTGATTGCAGCCAATAAAATCGATCCTTGACTTCACCTAGAAGACTCTGAGTTTCTGTGGTGTGAATCAGGAAAGAACCCGAGGTCTTTGGGTGTACCCTGGCACCGCTGGGTTACCGGTTTGGTACCGGTTCTGAAAAATCCAGTACCTCAGGTTGTCCAATACAGGTTACACAAGAGGGTTTCAAATATTTGGGGATTTTTATCACTTTGGACCCCGTAGCCAGATATGAACGTAATTTACTCCCTCCGCTACAACGGTTGCGTTCTGACGTGGTGGGCTGGTGCGGCCTTCCTCTGTCCCCCCTCGGGCGAACCAACCCTTTTCAAGATGATGTCTCTACCGCGATTTTTATACGCGCTCCAGAATACGTTTGACGCAATTCCGGCAAAATACTTCCGGGAAGTGGAGAATCTACAAAGACAGCTGATTTGGGATGGGCGTGCCCGTATCGCCCTCCCTAAACTTACTCTTCCCTGGTATGACGGCGGTATTGCTCTTCCCGATATTAGGCGTTACTATTGGGCCTCTCAATTAAGTGCAATTAATCACGGTAGGTATGGTCCGGGTTTGGATCCCGCATTTGAGATGGATAGGTGGCTTTTACCGGGAGGGAACTATAATAGGGCGCTATACTCTAGATCCGCAATTCGGACGCTTACTGGTCCTACCAAGATCGCCGTGCAGGTGTGAAATTGTGCGAATGCGGCAATGGGGTGGAGCGGGAGACTGACCCGGGCGACCCCCTTGTACGATTCTTGCAAGCTGAGAAGTTTATGGCAGACGAAAGGCTTTGAGAAATGGGATATGATTGGTATCAGTAGAGTGGGCGATCTCTGGGTTAAGGATAGGATTAAGACTTTTGAGGTCCTGAAGGCGGAATATGACTTGAGTGATCGGGATTTTTTTCGCTATTTACAGATTCGTCACGCGTTGGGACCGTTATTCCGGAGTCTTCCCCGTTGGAGGATCGGATACTTGATAGACATGTGCCCGATAGCACGATTTCTTTGATTTATAAGAAATTAATTAATGATTGGTCTGACCTGTTAACGCATTTAAGGGAGGTCTGGACCTGAGACGGTTTACTATTAGATGACGAGGACTAGCAATCTGCGATTTCCTCACCCAAAGAGGTCGCGATACCGGCCCGTCTTCGACTCGTCCAACTCAAGATTTTGCTCCGTGTTAATGTTACTGGCCCGCGACTGATTCGAATGGGTTATTCTGTTGATGGGCTATGTATCCGTGGTTGTGGTCAACTTGCTACTTTCCTTCACATCATTTGGGAATGTCCGGAGGTCGCTGTATTTTGGAATAGAGTGCATGCTGTCATGAAAGAGGTTACGGGAGTCGAGATACAACCGGAAACTAGGCGGTGTCTGCTGAATGTATGGGAACCGAATTACTATGACGTGGCTCAGACCCGTTGGGCGACCCTGGCCAACATGATTGCTAAACGAGACATTGCACAATTGTGGGGCGCTCCCCGCCCGCCGACATTCTCGGTGTGGAAGGAAAATATGGATTGGTGTATGTTTAGAGAGAAGATGGTATATGTGGCACGAGGTAGGCCCCAAAACTGGGGGAAAATTTGGAATCAATGGAACTCCTACAGAGGGGATATATGCACACCACCCCTTCCTGATGTACCCGATGGTTCACATGCGCCCTAATCCTGACGTTCCATGGCTTGTTTTGATTCATATCTTTTAAAATCTTCAGTCTTTTTCCCCCGATTCTGCCCCCCCTTGATCTTTGTTCATTGACTTGCATTGTAATGCTATTGCCTTTCCTTCCTGCTCTGAAATAGCGCCTGTATTGTAATGTTCTTTTTGCCTTGATTGTTTGTTTTCTTTTTATAAAGTAAAAAGAGTTTAAAAAAAAATAAAAAAACAAGGGGTGAGACATTAGCCTGACTTGACTTGGCTACCGGCTTGATTTGCTGTTTCCATCTGTTTATGGGACTATTGTGCACTAACTGAGAATTTGTATATTGATATGGCTAAATCTTTAGCTAAAGTGTGTACTGGGGGTGGGGGGGTTGGGACTTTGGATGCGTTTCTGAAACGAGCAGAAACTGTTGTGGCGAAAGAAATTGAACTCTTTGAAAGAAGGTTATCTTTAGATCCATCTTGCCAAACATTGTTGCCAAAAACAACTATAGAGCCCTCTATAAGTACCATTGCTCTCTCGGTCCCCCTGGGTATTCCTCAGATTTCTAATGGGTCAGTCTTGGATGCCAGTTTGTCCATTGCATCTGATTCTTCTTTTGTGCCTAGTTTACCACCCTCTCCCTTAGTCACATGCACTAGGCAGTTACGGTCTACTTTTATCACTAATAGCAATGTTGCGCCAGGGAAAAGAAAGGCTACTGATCCCCTTAAAAGTAGTTGGCGAAAAGCTAAACAACCCAGGAACCATAAAAATAAAAATATTTCGTCTGGGCGGGGTAGACTGGACGGAAATGTTATTAAACAGACTCTAGAAGACAGGACAAAGGGAGGTTTAGAGCATGAGGAACATAATGGAAAAGACACCATGGGGGGCAACATGGGCAACTTCTTTACAACTATGGAAGAACGTTTAAAAGCATTTATCACCCCTGTAATGGACAAATTAGAGAAAATAGATGGTAGATTAAATATGATTGAAAAATATATTACAAACCAGAAAGCCCCAACACATGGGTCGAACCAACAGGAAGTACACTCATTGAGTGCACTTACGACGAGAGTAACTGATTTGGTGGACTCTATGATGACTACGGTACCCCAAGTTGTAGTACCATCTATCCCCGCTATAGTTGTGGGAGCGGGACCCAGTCAAGGGGCAAAACAGGGGCCACTAGGCCCTGTGGGGAGAATAAGCCCTCCAGTGCAGGCTTGTTCTCGTGAAATATCGCTGCACCTTCCCCCAGAAGCTAGCCCATATTCGATAATTTTGGCAAATGTCCCGAAAACACAGGATGGCAGAGAGGAACACTGGACCACCCTTAAAAACAAGGCCCTCCACTATTTGAGCGTTAAAACTGTGTTAGGTGAACATTTGTTTAATAACTTTAAAATGGTGAGAAGGGTATCATGGGTGGGGAAAACTAAGAAGACTCTTAAGGGTGACTGCGTTATTATAAGCTTTGGCTGTCCAATATTGGTTGATTATATCCTGAAGCAGGCAGGTTCAATTAGGATTAATTCTGACTATGTTAATGTTCTCCCCCTGTGTTTTTTTTACCCTCCCAAGAATTCTACAGTGAATGGGGAGGGCAGGGACAGTACCCAGTTAGCTACTTCCATTGGGCCAGTTGCATTGAGTAATAGATATGAGGCGTTAAGCTCACTGAACACTAACGATTGACTTTGTGGCGGGAAAAACTTAGAGCCGGGAATAGCCAGTTCAGTTGACGATCGTAGAGCGCGCTCGCCTACTGAATTAGGCTCACAGAGTCCGGTTCGCACCTCAGGGATAGATAACAACACTCTCACTTGTGATAGAGTGCCAACCGTTCCACACAGTGAAATAGATCTGGTGAGAGATAGGTCTGTGTTGCGATCTGTACTAGAGGGGTTGTTGTTAGAAACGGACGCCCAGACGTTGAGGTCCGGAGAGGAAGATGGTGTTACTAATTTAGTGGTACCAAACCCTGCGAATACTGAAGGTAGTGAGTTTAAACAATCTAGAGCTATCTTAACTGAGAATAAGATGGCGATTTTGTCATGGAATATTGCGGGGTTGCGATCAAAAAGAGGGGACCCTAATTGGGAGGTTTTTCTATTACCATACCATATTATTGCCCTGCAGGAAACTTGGGATTCTGGAGAGTGCTACTATTTGGACGGTTATCAATCGTTTAATAAATTTGCTATACCATCGCCAATGGGGAGATCCAGGGGGGGTCTCTTGTTATTATTTAGTCTTAAACTTTTGTACAAAGCTGAGCTAGTAGTGACAAGTTCCCCAAACATTTTAGCGGTAAGACTGGAGGGTGATAACTTGCCCAAAATCCTGGTGATAATTTTTTATAATTCCTTCACCAGGACTGATGAATTGGAGCACTTAAGAGCACTGTCGGTGTTTCTGGATGAATATAATGCAAACAACGATGCATATTATTATCTTTTAGTACTTGGCGATTTTAATATTCATGTTTGTCATCTAAAGTGTTTGCAGAACGTTGATTTCGATTACGACCCGCGGGGGTATACCCATTTTGAGCACACCAAGAGCGGGATGTATCTTGAGAGTTTTTTATCTGAGTACTATTTGTTTGCCCTCTCACAAGGGGAAACTTCATGCCCTGTTCCAACTTTTGTTGGTCAAGGTCACAAGTCCATTGTAGATTACATTTTTGTTTCATCCCTTTTGATGGATACAATAGGTTCGTTTGGCGTCATACAGAATGGTTTCAGTGACCATAATCCTCTTAGTATGGATTTTAATATTAGGGCTCTTAAAAGCGAAAATGCACTGGCATCTATTAAAAACTCAAATATAGCCACTATATGCCAGGGGCGGAGACTAAGGTGGGAGGTGATTACCCCTGCGGACTTTCTTGAAGACCTGTACAGGAGCAGTACTGAGGATCTGAGCATATGTTTAGGTATAAATTCAGACCCAAGTGAAATCCTCGGTGCCTTTAATCGCATAACAGTACAGGTAGCAGCAAACCTGACTAGGAAAAGTAAACCTAGCTTTAAAAATCTGAAAAACTGGTTTGACCAAGCTTGCAGAAATACGCATACGGCTCTTTTAGAAGTTCTGAAAGAGTCTGGTAGGGATTCACATAAGATTGCTGAGGCTAGAAGGGCCTATAAAAATGCTACCAAACAGAGGAAAATTGAGCTAAAAAACATGGCATGGGAGGAACTGACCAAAGCGAGTGTTCTGAAAAATAGCACTCAATTTTGGAAAGTGATGAGACAGATAATACAAATAAGGATTGTCTCATTGCCCCAGAAAGGTGGGTGGAGCCTTTTAGTGGTCTTTATGCAGAAACAAACCCTTCAGGTCTTATTTCACGAGGTGAGACCACACAGGCCGCAAAAATTATTTTTACAGAGGAAGAAGTATTGGAGGCAATTGAGTCCACAGCAAAGGGGAAAGCTCCGGGCCCGGATGGGGTTCCGGCGGACTTGTATAGGGCTGATCCGAAGTATTGGGCAAAGATTTTAACTTCTTTTTTTAATGCAGCTACTAAATCCGGCCCTTCAGCGTCCTGGGGCAAAGCAGTTATTGTCCCAATTTTCAAGAAGGGTTCGAGAGAAAATCCGGCATGTTATCGGCCGATCTCACTCTTAGACTCGGCTGCGAAAATAATGGGAAAAGCCGTACTAGAGCGACTGACAGATTGGTTGAAAGAGAACTCTGTCGCCTCGGACCTGCAGTATGGGTTTAGAAAAGGAAGAGGTACTGCTAGCCAATGCCTTAACTTACATCTTGTCACAGGGAAATACACAGTCGCAAAGCAGGGGGACATACACTTAGCATTTATGGACCTGTCCACTGCTTTCGACCTTGTTAACCGGCAAAAACTTTGGACTTCCCTGTTTGACATGGGGCTGGATTCTGTATTGATATCCTTTCTAGCACAAATTCATGAGAACACTAGTGCAGCAGTCCGTTATGACGAAAATGGGAGTCTGACTGATGCATGGCCAGTAAAGCGAGGGGTAAGGCAAGGGTGCATTTTAGCGCCCTTGTTGTTTACGCTCTACATAAACAATCTGGGGTACGCATTAGTTCTAGCATGTAAAGATATCCCGAGAGTTGGTAAAAAAAAGATTCCGGCTTTATTATATGCGGACGACGCTGTCTTAGTGGTGAGAACGGCAAGAGGTTTACAATCCCTCTTAGATTGTTTTATTAATTTTATGGACTCTTTAGATTTGATAACTAATTTTAAAAAATCACATGCTATGTCAGTAGGTGGAGGGCGGGCGAAAAAGGCATCTTTTTACTGTAAAGGACAGGAGCTCACCAAAGTACCTACCTTTCCGTATTTGGGGGTTGTCTTTGATGACAGAAGGTCATGGGTTACACAACGCGCATTGAAAAAGAACACATTAGCGAGGGCCTCAGGTGACCTGCTAGGTTTTGCCAAACGACTGGGCTGTAAGCCATTACCGGCTCTCATGAAAATCTATAATGCTAAATGTGTACCCATGGTGTTATATGGGAGTGAGGTCTGGGGATACACTGATGCGAGCGAGATCCAAACTATAGAAAATGTCTTTTTCAGAAAAGTGTTGTCGCTCCCTCAAACGGTAGCTACTTTTAATGTACATGAAGACTTAGGGGCTGGCTATATCTCAGATCAGATCGCCGTGGCCCCGTTGTTGGGGTGGCTGAGAATATGGGCGCAGCAAACTCCAAATTTAAATCAATTAATTATTCAAGATTGTTTATCCTTAGATAAGGCCTTTGGTATTCCCTGGATCCGTTATATCAAAACCCAAATGGATACAATGGGTAGCCCTGACCTGTTCACGAATCCTAGGGCCTTAAGTAAAACGGCCATTAAGGCCGTAAAGTCCCAGTTCCTGAACAGGTTAAAGCTACAGAGGGAAGGAGAGGAATTGGTAAAACCTTCAGTGAGAAATTTTGTAATGCTAAGTATGGGGGGAGACATCCAGCCGTACTTGACTTACATAAATAAGCCGTTCCATCTGTTTGTGCTATTAAGGTTTAAGCATAACATGCTTCCATGGTTATCTTTTCCAAAAGGGTTTGCTAAAAGTGGGACTTTGGGGCCTTGCCCATGTGATAATTATTCTGAGCAAAATATGCTACATATGATCTTTTTTTGTAAGTTTTATGTATTGCATCGCAAGAAATTTATTGTGCCACTATTAAGGGGCTGTAATTTCGAGCAAGTTAGACCGGCCCTGACCTATTTACAAATGCTTGGGTCCGCGGTGGTCTGGTTTGGGGTGGCGAGCTACATTACAGGGGCTTTCAGATGTCGAAACAAATTACTGCCATTGTAAATCACCCATGCCAGGCCCCTTCTTGCATGGACATTTTTTAGCATCTTTTAGCATTGAAATTCGATACTGAAATGAGTATTTAGATGAATTTTGGAATGTTCTGTGGGTGACAAACTGTATCTATTTTTATTTTATTTAGTGTGTAGCCAATTGTACAGTATTGTTACTTCGTAACGTATTTAATGGTGCAGGTTGTTTGTGTGTAATTATGTAATTAGGATTAATTGCTGAATGAAATACTGTTCTGTGCTTTGATGATTTTACATTTTTTAACCGAATAAAGCAACATTTTTGACTTGACTTTGACACTCAAACTCTGAGTATCACTATCACTGAAACACTGTGACTCACTATCACTCAAACACTGAGTCTCACTATCACTCAAACACTGGATCTCACTATCACTCAAACACTGGATCTCACTATCACTCAAACACCGGATCTCACTATTACTCAAACACTGGATCTCACTATCACTCAAACACTGAGTCTCACTATCGCTCAAAAACTGGGTCTCACTATCACTCAAACACCTCACTATCACTCAAACACTGGATCTCACTATCACTCAAACACTAAGTCTCACTATCGCTCAAACACTGAGTCTCACTATCACTCAAACACTGAATCTCACTCCACATGCCCCATACTGTGTAAGGAGAACAGTGTGTGTTGTAAAGAGCACTGACCCCTGCCGCTGGGAAAGAGGCGCTATTGAAAATGTGAAATCTGTAGCTGCGGGTACAAGGGTTCCTGTCCTGAGCCGGCGAGGCACTCAAAGAAGCGCGGGCCTCGTTTGGAAGGCAGTGGGCGGTTTCTTAAAATAACAAATACACAAAAGGGCGAATGCACATGGACTTGTGTGCGGCGTGTGCAATGGAAAAAGCGGCACCCTATTTGTATCAGGGCACACAGGGCATCACATGCTCACTGGGCCTAAATAATAAGAGGAGAAAAGAAATCATCTCACTTTGAAATTGGAAAAGTGTTACTACATCTGAGCGAAAATTAGTTTGCACATTTGTACAAGTAATAACAAGTGTTACCTTTTTGACAGCGTCATTAGCCTATTCAAACAAGAGGGCAGCAGATTGCATCAAATGCGTTGACTGGGGTAAAAGGGCAAGATCACCAAAAAGAAAAATACTTCACCCTAGACGGCAGTATCTGATTATTATGAGAGTCACCCACTTGGGATCTCGCAGCTGCCATATTTAACTGTATAAATGGCAGAGTTACACTCAAAAAGGTAAATATACAGACTAGGAAATGGCCAAGTGGATGAGTCTATACCCTGTCCCGAATGAGCAATGTCTCGATCAATGTAGGTGGCTTCCTTCCGTCGCCTGGGCAAAATGGACACAATGGACACATTACACAGAGCAGCGGCTCTGAGAGGGCCCAAAATACCACTCCGGTGCCCTGGACTGCAAGAATCACTGTTTGCAGCTCCGTACCCTTGGAATGGGGCTACATTTGCTTGTTTGCTTTGCTGCTGCCCTCTGCTCTTGGCACCTCAGAGAGCCACCCTGGCGGTACCCCGAGCTTCAGCGTGAACAGGAAGGGGCAGTACACATCCTGAAATAGAGGCACACCGACCAACTCCAGATATAAACGCTGGGGGCGGTTGCAGGACCAGCAGCAATGCCCCAGAAAACACCAGTCCGCCTGTCACCTCTCTTAAAAACACTCCGAGAGGCGACTAACGCCGTCCGCTCAGCAGGTGGCGAGGGATGTCTGAATACACTGTAGTTCTTACAATGCTTTAGTTATACTATCTCAAGAGTGATAACAAGCACCTGTTTATCTAGACTTGCTTGAGAGCGGACCAACCCAGTGATTTCAGTGAGCACTGTTCACATCAGGCAGCGGAGAGGGGTGGATGACTCAACGAGCGGTAACCGCGGCCTAATCCCGGGGCATCATTTATTCCTCCGCGACTGCACAGGCAGCGGCCTCCCTTCATGTGCTCAAAGAATCCAGCGCGCGATACTGGAAAGATTAGCGGAGATGACACGCTCAAAGAATCCACTATATGAGGTAAGCGTAAAACACACTGTATGCTATCTTCAAGGCCTCTTCACTGGACCACACTCACTATGCTGATTTGTTTACTCACAATCTTGAATGTTAAAAGCAACAAGCGGCAGCGAAAGCGATTGCTATTGTAAAAAAAAAAAACACGCCCGCGATTGGTGCGCACACAGCTAAAAATGTGTTTTCAATTATCGTGCCCGTGTCTGGGCACGATAATTGAAACCACATGGCATTTGGTGCGCGTAATAGACACCAATAGGCCATGGGTGGAGCTCTGCGCCCTCCTTTTCGCCTATTGCGTGCCGAGTTTGTAAAATACACGCACGCAAAGGCCAATAACGTGCCACAAAAGGAAAAGCACACGCTCGTGCGTATGCCATTCCTAGGGCAGTCTCCTAAACCCCATTTTTAGGTACTAAATGTCTCGCGCTGCATGCAGAGCTGCGCACTGCAATGCTAGGCGCGAGACCTAAAAAGCACCTGAAACTCTTTCCTCTCAACCAATACTTGACTGACCAAGGCAACCGTCCCAGGTATCAATAACCTAGTAGACTCCCCGCTCACTTTGACATTCAAGGATGGTGATTCTCTGACTGTGTTAGCCACCTGAGTCCTTTCCCCCTCTCTGGAGACATAAGTACTATTGTCTTTGCTTTTGTCTTTATGCATCCGCATGTACAACGATGTTATGCAATTCTTTTTCTTTTTCTTTGTGTATGTAAAGCGCTCTGATATTCATGGGTCTAGCTAGCGCTATATAAAACTAAATAAATTATAAATAAAAAATAAAATAAATAAAATAGCCCAGTTCAAACCGGTTGCTTGCTCTGGCGCGAAACTGGACAAAGGAAATGGGTGTAGCCACTCCTTTTTCCAAACCCTCCCATAGGTGGGGCTGTCATGTATTCCTATAGGTTCTGAATCGATCCCCCTATTCCTGACCCTATTCTGGTTAAACTAACTATCAAGTTAACTAACAGTCAGCCCATGAGGCAAGAAAAGCCCCCATGATGCAGATACCGTTATCTGACGCAGTCACACTACGGCACAGGAACGTGTTATCTGATTAGGTCATAACGCTTGAGATCTAATTAGACAAGCGACATTCCTCCAGCCCCTGATAAGGCATACGACGTTCTCATAACAAATCTAACCTATGACAACCTGGAAAATCCGTGCGGCCATTGTTTTGATTTCACAGAGAACTTCAGTAAAAGAATGTGCTAACGAGCAAGTCGTATGACATCTTTATTGACGCATCTATGTCCATCCTTACGTCAATCTCGGCACCTTTAAGGTATAAATATTGCCGATCTTGCCCTATGCAAACACACGCGTGGTGACGAGACGGAGCAGCCATACTTGCCGAAGCCCAGAAGCAGAGCAGACCCCGCTGGCAGCAGCCCCGCCTTCCTGACGCGCTGAGAGACGCGCTGCTATCTCTTGCCGAGAGACCCAGCACCGGCGCTTTCGGGCAGCCCTCGCAGGCAGCCTGGAATATCGAGAGCAGAGAAAGAGATACCATTCCTCATTCATCCTAACTTCCAGGTACAGAACTGAATAACCCCTCACAGAGAATTCTTTAGTTATTCACTTGGCAAAAACAAACTTAACTTAAACTGTAATTTTCTATTCCCGCCCACGCATTAGACTTAGGTCAGGTACACGGGGTAGGCGTATTTAGAAACACCAGTTGAGTACGTTTAGTCAAATGTATATGTGTATGTAAATATATTTTAATCATTTTAAACATCATATGGCTCAGAAACCATATCAATGTTTTTACAGTATTATTTTATACTATTGCTTTTAATGTATGCACTTTACTTAACTATAAGTATTGCAATAATATTGATCCATTTCTCTTGTACGAGAAAAGAGACTGATCAATAAATAACACCTTTTTATTGAACACGCCCGTCTCTTCCTTTTCTCTACAATCTGATGAGACTAAGAATGCACGTACTGACTGAGTAAAATAATTGCCTTGTGCTCACACGACTCTGGAGATACACTCTTGATTAGGGGAGAGCAAAGTTGTCATGTTCTATGGTTGTCAGAAACTAAATCCCTTCTTGTCTAATCAGGGGAGTTAATTCTTTCCTGAACATTCGGGAAAGTTTCTAGCGAACTCTGAGCTACGCTGGCAAACCCAAAACTTAAGTCTAGTATCGACAGTAGTAGACCTAGTTAACGTCTGGCCTAGGCCTTTACTGCTGTAGGTATTATTCCAATGCGCAGAGCCTATTGGGAAGATAGGAACTACACTACAGGGCCCCCAGAGTTTGTCCCACCCCTTCCTTGGGTATAATGTAGGAACCCCTGACTACAGGACTTTAGATTTACCTGGACGAAACTCTGATATTGATTCTTGGAACTTCGATGATCTATAAGGCGCTAGATGACTGAAGAATCTCCCTTGTAGTAAAGGAGTTACTCCCCTGCGTGGCAGGCACCAAAGACGCATCTGACCAGTTTGCATCTGCAAAGCTCCTGCCGGACTCCGAAGAATTTGCAACACAGGAGGTGGGTTCCCTGACTTCCCAGAGGCCGACCCAAGCTCCCAGCACAGCTGAGACCCGTAGCCCTTGTGGGGACCGTGGAACCGGAACCCCTGGACACCATGCACATTTCCAAGTGCTTATGGTTCTTGGTGATCCTTGAGGCTGTGCATTGGATTACTTGTAGCCCAGATCCCGAGCAGCAATTGCACTGAAGATGGCTGGCCTACACTCCTCGAGTGTTCCGTGAGCCGGCCCTTTGTGTTTTCTCTCGAGGTACCTTCGCGATCCCTGGTCCGTCGACCTGTGGGTTCCTGAGAAGGCAACTTTAACTTTCATTGGGCTTCCCTGGTTGCTCCAGACGTGCCCTGACTCTCCATCACTTGAGGAGTCCCCTGGACCTTGCTGGTCCACGCCGAAGCATCTTTTCTCTTCCTGCATGGGTTGCTGTTGCCAAGGCTTGTTGTGTTTGATCCGAGCACTGACGCTGCAGTACTCGACATCCTTTGTGAGACAGTCAAATCTAGCTCCTGGTCATCGCCGATGCCTCCTGGTCCTTGTGGCTGCAGAGTCAAGCTTCACCTCTTCGCACCTGAAACACCCGACAACGGTGGGCATTTCTCTTCTGTGCCCCTGGTCACTGGCAAGTGACCCAGACTCTGTTCCCTCTGCTTTCAGGTTCTTCATGTAGGAGAGTAGGGTCTGCTTCCTATGGTCACCCCAACTTGTTGCTGTGATTTTCTGGTTTTTCGACTTTAGTGTGGCTGTGGGCCTGCTAATCAGACCCACAGCCCAGCTGTTCTCTCTCTAAATTGATACCATGTACTTTAGGTACATACCTAATTAGGAATTAGGTCACCTTTGTGAGCCCCTGTATAGTGTACCATAGGTACCCAGGGCATAGGTGCATCCAAGGCCTACCAGGGGCTGCAGCATGTATTGTGCCACCCCTGGCTGGCCATCCAAACTGACACCACAGGCTGATCACTCAGCTTGGGCAAGGTGGTATAATCACCCCTTGCTTAAATATAGTATACCTATATCTACCCTAATATATAGATACAAATATACCTATAAGTCACTCCTATGGCAGGCCTTGACAATCCTGAAGGTAGAGTGCTTGGTTTTATGTGAGAGGGTGCTCTAGCATGAGCTGAGCCCCTCTGCAGCTTTCGGAACCGTGTCCTTAAAGCTGTTCTATGATATAGCCATACTATATACTCTTAAGTGCATTATAATCCTCGTGCTTAATGCTAACTTTGGTTTGGCCTTATCAAAACATGTTGTGTAAGGTGTCAAACACTTTGGAATACTACCACCCCCCTCCAGTTCTGGTGGCGGGGCTAGCATTCCACCCTTCTAGAGGCAGAAGACATGTAGTTACTGCTTTACCCGGTTGAAGTTAAACAGAGCCTCAGCATCACAAAATGGATGCTGCTGCCACAGACACGAGTCTGTCCTCCTGCTGCTCGACGAAACTCCGGCAGGGGAGGCCTGGACAATAGGTTTCCTGCCTTGGGAGGTGTTAGCACCTCCCCAGACAGGCTTTTAGTGTATTGGGCCAGGGAGGGCTGCAAAATGAGACACTGCCTGGGGAACACAAGGTGCTCCATGCATAGCCCAGTTCAAACCAGTTGCTGGGGCACTCCAGCCCCAGCTCTGGCACAAAACTGGACAAAGACAAAGGGGTGTAACCACCCCCTTCTCAGGGTCCACCCATAGGAGGGACCTAGCAGGTAATCCAGCCCCTAAAATCAGTATAAAGATAGGAGCTGTGTCTAGAGACATTAGATTATCCTGTACTGAAACTCTGAAATGAAACTCTTGGACCTTCAACGTTCTATACCGACTAGAAGACTGAAGACATCTCCCTTGTGGTCAAAGAGTGACCACCCTGGCAAACAGGCAGCACCAGTAACTTGCCAGTTTGCTTTGTCAATGCTCCTGCCGGAACCCGAAGACTCAGTGACTCAGGAACTGGACTTCCAGACTTCTCCGACTCCGACCCACATCCACAGCAAATCCGAGACCCGTGGCGGAAACGAGAGACGTGGGACCGGACACCCTGGACTACCTGCTCTTTGCTAAACCGTGCAGCTTCTGAGGCACCCTCAAAGTTGTGCATTGGGGTTTGAAAAGCCCCAGATCCGAGCGCTATTTGCACTGAAGCTCAGCCCTCCACACTCCACGAGTGCCACGTGGGGCCTGCTCCTGCATTTCAGCTCAACGCGTCTTCCCTGTTTCTAGCCCGTTGGCTAGTTAGCCCTCCAAAGACTTTCTTGTAAAACGACACCACTTGTCTGGTTGCTCCGGGCTTGTTCCAGCTTTCCTACGAAGGAGAAGCTCCCTAAACCATGCTGGTCTGACCTGAAGCCAATCTTCTCTTCCTGCATGGATTGCGTTTGCCAAGACTTGTTGGGTCCAATCCAGATAACAACACCGCAGTCAACTAGATCCCTTGTGGTACAGTCCGTACCCAGCTCCTGGTCATCGTCAATGCCTCCTGGACCTCGTGGCTGAAGAGACAAACTCACCTTCTGCACCTTCAAGCACGTGACATCGCCTGGTTCCTTTCTGGTCACTTGCTGGTGACCCAGACTCTGTCCCCTCTGCTTTCAGGTTCTTCACATCACCGATTCACCCTTGGATCCACCCGGACACTTTTCCCCTGGTCGCCTGCAGCACTTCTTTGCAGCTCTCCATAGGAAACAGCGACGAAACCCGACACGAAAGAACACCTATGCACCCGACTTCCCTGGGTGAGGTAACTCGAGTACTTCGGTGCTCCCGTGGGTGTTGACTCTCGAAGTGTCCTAGTTTAAAAGGGTTTTACCGTAGTCCATCTGGAAGTGTCCTTAATCTACTACTTTGTAACTTTTATGTTCCCATTATAACTCTATGGTAACTCGCGACTGTGTTCCCACACTGCACGTGTCTCTCGTGGGTCTCCTACTTCCTAACCTTTGGTTCTGTAGTGTAGCCCCAGCGATTCCCTAGGCCCTAGGCCTATTCACTATTCCTGAAGTGGTCCTTATACCACTTACTTAGTATATGGTTCGTGAGGCCCCTAGGGCAGAATTGTATTTGTGCAACATATAGTATGCTAAATGAGTAACTTGTAACGTATCTCGAACTCTGACCTCAAAAAGAGTGCAGAGGGGTTGTGTTAGTAATACATACATATATATTTGATATATACCTTGTGTGGTGTCCTTTCATTTGGTATTCAAGGGATTATATATTGTAAAACAGCTGGCTTCACATGCTCTTTGAAGTTTTAGCCTAATACTGCTGGTCCATACTACCACTAGGATAGCTGATCTATAAGGTTGACTTTACAACCACCATCATAAGGGTCGTTTAGACTGGTGCAAGGTGCCCACTAGAATAGTGGACAACATATGCCAGGCTAACTTCTCACATTGGTGTGCAGCGGTTGGGATAAGAACTTGCTGTTGTTTCACCATATAATCTTAAAATATCATTTGAAAGATCAAATTAAGGTACCTAGAGGTACATATAAATCAAGTCTTATAATACTTAAGTTCTACTGAACTTAGTTGTTGTAGAGCAAAGGGCCTAGCACACCCTGACTACAACTCCTAGAGAGGTTCTAGTAGGTAACACTTAATGTAGGTAGGTGCACACACCACACCTCACTAGAAAATGTCCTTAAGAGGAGAACCTAGTGTGTCTCTCTCAGTGGAAGTTGACCCTCCCAGGGCACCTTCTCACTATGATACATTTACTTTTAATGAACTTAGAAGTTTATGTTCACTCAGGAAACTGAGACAAGGACAGAGTCCAACCCTGAGGCACCTCATAGATCTATTAGTGGAGTATGATACCGAAAAGGCAGCAACCCCAGATCAGACAGGTAGTGGAGGGGGGGCCATCCCTCAACAGAGGATTCCCATGATAACCATCAAGGGGGTACTGATGATGATGATGAGATCCAAGTTGGAGAACTGAACAAGGTCAACTTAAGACTACATGGGGCTGGAGCTGAGAGAATCCAAGCCAGGCCCCCAAGTAGACTTAACACTGAGCACAGAAGGGGGAGATAACTTTCCAGTGAATCCAACCACTCTGGTGACTCAATAGGGTCAGATGCCTCAGCTCTCAGGAGAATGACCTCCCCAGAGAGAAGAGAACATAAGGCAAAGATGAGAGAAACCAAGCTTAGAATCAGGAGGCAAGAAGTTGCCCTTTGAGAAAGAGACCCTGGCTCTTGAGAGAGAGAGAAAATAGAGGGGGGTAACATCCACTGGTGGCAGCAATATCCCTAGGAATAGGGAAGGGTCATATGACCATAGACACCTAAGTAAGATGGTCCCTCCCTACAAGGGTGGGGATGACATCCACAAGTGGATAAATGATTTGGAAAGGGCCTGTAAAGTACAACAGGTACCCCAGAGTCAGTGGGCAGCTATATCATGGCTCTCCATTTCAGATAAAGGCAGAGATAAGCTCCTCACAGTTAGTGATGAGGATGCTGACAACTACACTGTCCTGAAGAGTGCTCTGATAGATGGGTTTGGCTTAACCACTGAGCAGTATAGGTTGCTGTTCAGAGACACCCAGAAGACACAGACTCAGGACTGGACTGACTTTGTAGATTGTGCCACTAAGGATCTGGAAGGCTAGTTACTGGGCAGTACGGTCAAAGACTATACAGGATTGTATAATTTGATTATGAGAAAACAAATTCTTAATAAATGTCAGAACCAGTTATTGCATCAACACCTGATTGACTCTGACCTGACCTCTCCCCAAGAATTGGGAAAGAAGGCAGACAAATGGGTCAGAACCAGGGTGAAGCAGAAGGTATAGAACCAAGGTGGTGATCAGAAGAAGCAAGACCAAAAGGGTGGGGAGAATGCAAACGACCAGAAGTCTACGCCAGGTCCCCAAAAAGCTTCTAATGAGGGGGGGGTTGAAAGAAATCCAAAAAGAAAGAAGGTCCAAAGAAACGATGGTGTACTTTTTGTAAGATTAATACTCACTGGACCAGTGAGTGCACCAAGAAGGAGGCAGCTCCAGCCACCATTGCCCCTAAGGCAACTGTTCCCCCTAGTACAGCTAATAGTGGTGGTTCTCAACAGAAGGGTGTAGTAGGGTTAACCCTGGGAACTGAGATGGATTCTGGCCTAGTCAGAATACCAGCTCAAGCTGTTCTTGTCTGTGATGTGGACAGGCCTATGTCCTGTACTGTGAGCCCCAATAACTTGGGCAAGTACAGACAAACTCCTTTAATTAACAATAAAGTGGCTCAGGCCTACATGGACACATGTGCCAGTGTCACCATGGTGACGCCTAACTTTGTGGACCCTGGACAGATAATACTAGGTGACAATTACCTAGTGACCAATGCAAGCAATGTCACTACCACCCATAGTATGGCGATTGTTAATTTCTCCTGGGGAGGGGTAACTGGCCTCAAAAGAGTTGCTGTTAGTTCAGACCTCCCTGTAGAATGTTTGTTGGGCAATGATATGGAATCTTCAGTCTGGTCTGAAGTGGAGTATAGGACTCATGCAGAGATGCTAGGTATATCAGCACATGGTCTTGCTGTGACCAGGTCACAGGCCAAAAAGTGCAAAACTGAACAGGCCCTGGATCCTGAAACTATGGACCAGTTGCCTACCAAGAGAAAGAGCAGTAGGGTTAAAGCAGTGCCTTCCCCCTTGCCTCAGGATGAGGATCAGTCTTCCAAGGAAGCTGACTGTGAGACCCAAGAAGGAACTGTTCTAGAAGAGCTTGAGCCTGATCAGGTTGAGTTTCTTGGGACGGGGTACCTTCAAGGGCAGACCTGAGGCAGGCGCAATTGGACTGCCTCTCTCTTGAACCCCTCAGACAGCAAGCTGCTGCTGAGGCTGCTGGGAATGCTACAGGTACCCATAGAGTGTATTGGGATGAAGGGCTCATGTATTCAGAGACTAGAGACCCCAAGCCTGGTGCTTCAAGGAGATTGGTCATACCTTTGGCAGTCAGGGGCTTGCTTCTTACTTTAGCCCATGATATTCCCTTAGCAGGACATCTTGGCCAGAACAAGACTTGGGACAGGCTTGTCCCTCACTTTCACTGGCCACACATGTCAGAAGATACCAAGGAGTTTTGTCGCTCCTGTGTCACCTGCCAAGCCAGTGGCAAATCAGGTGGCACCACAAAGGCCACCCTAATACCACTACCTGCGGTGGGGGTCCCCTTTGAAAGAGTTGGGATAGATATTGTTGGACCAATGGATCCCCAAACAGCATCTGGGCACAGGTTTATTCTGGTGGTAGTGGATCATGCCACCAGATACCCAGAAGCTATTCCCTTAAGGACCACAACAGCACCTGTTGTGGCAAGAGCCTTCCTGGTAGTTTTCTCAAGAGTGGGTTTTCCGAAAGAGGTTGTCTCAGACAGAGGTGCAAACTTTATGTCTGGATATTTGACTGCTATGTGGAAAGAGTGTGGAGTGAACTGCAAGTTCACCACACCCTACCATCCACAGTGGAATGGTCTAGTTGAAAGATTTAACAAGAACTTAAAGGGCATGATCAAGGGTTTACCTGAAAAGCTGAGCGGAGATGGGACATCCTGGACCAGTGAGTGCACCAAGAAAGAGGCAGCTCCAGCCACCATTGCCCCTAAGGCAACTGTTCCCCCTAGTACAGCTAATAGTGGTGGTTCTCAACAGAAGGGTGTAGTAGGGTTAACCTGGTAACTGAGATGAATTCTGGCCTAGTCAGAATACCAACTCAAGCTATTCTTGTATGTGATGTGGACATGGCTATGTCCTCTACTGTGAGCCCCAATAACTTGGGCAATTACAGACAGACTCCTTTAATCCATACTAATATAATAAAGAAAGAGCCCAAACCTTTGAGGCGGGTAATCTCAGGAACCACAGCACCAATCACAACACCCAATACAGCGTTGGAAAGGGCAGTTGCTGCAGAAGGACATAGGCTATGCAGACGCCCACCATATACATTTAAAAGGTAAGAGAACCGTGCCAGCAAAGTAGTCCCTTGTGGGCGTGTCTGCGTTGTGCTGTGGGCGTGTGCTGGGGGGCGTGACAAACGCTGGGGGCGTGTGATACGTTCCGCCCTTCATGCCATGTCTCATATCGTGTGCTAATCCCACCCTCCTCCCTTTAAATACCCCTGCACCCCATAATCATGACCCACCCTTACTCCTTAAAATACCCCAACACCCTTAAACACTAACGCATCTTAACCCTATAAATATACCCTGTACCCCAAAACCCAAACCTATCCCTAAACCCTAAAAATACCCCTGTACCCCAAAAACCAAACCTAGCCCTGAACCCTATTAATACCCCTATACCTCAAAACCCAAACCTACCCCTGTACCCTAAAAATACCCCTGTACCCCAAAACTCAAACCTAGCCCTGAACCCTAAAAATACCACTGTACCCCAAAAACCCAAACCTACTCCTGAACCCTAAAATACCAATGTACCCCAAAACCCAAACCTAGCCCTGAACCCTTAGAATAACCATGTACCCCAAAACCCAAACCTACCCCTGAACCCTAAAAATACCCCTGTACCCCAAAACCCAAACCTAGGCCTGAACCCTAAAAAAACCCTGTACCCCAAAACCCAAACCTACCCCTGAACCCTAAAATACCCCTGTACCCCAAAACCCAAACCTAGCCCTGAACCCTAAAAATACTCATGTACCCCAAAACCCAAACCTAGCCCTGAACCCTTAAAATACCCCTGTACCCCAAAACCCAAGCCTACCCCTGAACCCTAAAAATACCCCTAAACCCCAAAACCCAAACCTAGCCCTGAACGCTAAAAATACCCCTGTACCCCAAAACCCATACCTATCCCTACACCCTAAAATTACCCCTGTACCCCATAACCCAAAACTATATCTGAACCCTTAAAATACTCAAACACCCCAAAACAAATACCTCAGTACCAAAAAACATATACCCCTATACCCATACTTACCTTATCCAAACATTTTTAAAAAACCATGATTTTACCATTCATGCATTTACAACGAATTTAGTCGTAAATGTATGCGTGGTAAAAGCATGTAAAATGTAATGCCATGCGTTATAATGGCATTGCGGAGTCATGGTACTTTCGCAATGAAAGTATGTGAAGTGATGGTATGCGGAAAGAAAGTTGCGGAATAATGGGTGTTTACCCTCCCCCGGTAAGTACATTGGTGGCACTGCGGCCCACATCACCAGCAACATACTCATATTTTTTCACCACCCATTTGAAAAATGCACAGGTCTCTCTCATTGATGGCCAGCACCGACATACACTTTTAGACACACCTCCCGCCACAAGTTCTAGAATTGCGAACTTTAGAGCTGGGGAGCTAAGTTCGAATCTCGGCATCAGCTCAACATCCTGTGATTCTGGGCAAATCGCTTTGTCTCCCCGTGCCTACCACAAATGAATGTGTTCTTCTGTAACGTAAATTGTGCTCATGCCATGTTGTCGAGTTCACGCTATATAATATTGCAAGGAAAAATAAAGTAGGGAAACTCGAGTTCACACACTACTGAACACACACTCTTAAGTGCATCAGCAGTGCACTGTGAATTGGAGCGTTTCACAGGCCTGTCACAGATAAGAAATGCTATCTAAACGAAATCCTACAAAACAATATACTACTGGCCGGCAGCAATTCATACCCGGACAATGTCGGGACGGGCTGCTAGTTAACAATAAAGTGGCTCAGGCCTACAGCGACACATGTGCCCGGGTCACCATGGTGACGCCTGTGAGAAGTTGGCCTGGTGTATGATGTTCACTATTCTAGTGAGCACCTTGCACCAGTCCAAACAACCCTTATGGTGATGGTTGTAAAGTCAACCTTATAGACCAGCTATCCTAGTGGTAGCATGGACAAAGCAGTCTTAGGCTAAACTCAAGAGGGCATGTGAAGCCAGCTGTTTTACCATATGCAATCCCTTTAATACCAAGTGAAAGGACACCACACAGGTTGTATATCAAAATATATATGTATTTATTTCTAACACAATCCTCTGAACTCTTTATGAGGTCAGAGGCACCAGCACATAACAAGATACTTAATTAAAATACACCAAGTTGCACAAAATACAGTAATGCCCTAGGGGCACTTCCAACCATATACTAAAATAGTGGTATAAGAACCACGTCATGAACAAAGGAAAGGCCTAGGGCCTGGAGAATCGCTGGGGTTACACTGTACTACCAAAGGATAGGGAGCAGGAGGCCCACGGGATGCGCGTGCAGTGTCTTTACACGCACGCAAGTTACCATAGAGTTAGAATGGGAACTAAAAGAACTGGAAACTAGTTCTTTTAGGACACTTCCGGATGGACTAGGGAAAAGCTACTTGAAACTAGGACACTAGGATAGTCAATACCCACAGGAGTACCGCAATACTCGCGTTACCTCACCCACAGGAAGCAGGTGCATAGGTGTCAAAGTGTGTCGGGTTTCGTCGCTGATTCCTATGGAGCCTTGGAGAAAGATGCTGCAGGCGACCAGGAGAGAAGTGTCCGGTTGGATCCAAGGACGGATCGAGGATGAAGAGTACCTGAAAGTAGAGGGGACAGAGTCTGGGTCACTAGCCAGTGACCAGGATGGAACCAGGAAGGAACCAGGCGATGTCGGGATGCGATCAGGTGATGTCGTGAAGATTGTCTCTGCAGCCACGTGGACCAGGAGGTGTCGACGATGACCAGGAGCTGGGCACGGACTGTCTCACAAAGGATCTCGCTGTCGGCGGTGTCGACTTCCGGATTGGAGTCAACAAGCCTTGGCAAAGGCACCCCACGCAGAAAAAGAAGATGGCTTCTTAATCAGACCAGCAAGGTCAGACGGGCTGCTCCTTTTCAGGGGAGCAAGAGCCAGTCTGGAGCAACCAGACCAGCAGTGCAAATCAAAGGTTTCGTCGTCACAGAGGCCACTAGCCAATGGGCAAGTGACCGGACAGACGCGTCGAGCAGGAAAATGCAGAAGGGCCCTGTGCAGAACTCGTGGAGTGTGGAGGGCTGATCTTCGGTGCCGTTAGTGCTCGGGGCTGGGGCTTCTCAATCCCCAATGCACAACTTCGAGGGTGCCTCTGAAGTTGCACAGAAAGCAATTTGCTGGCTTTCCAAGATGGCCAGTCCCACGTCTCTCGTCGCCTCCACGGGTCTCAGCTCTGCTGTGACTGTGGATCGGGCAGTTGGATGTCTGGAAGTCTGGGTCTTGTCAGGCTCTGTGCTTGGGCTCCGGCAGGAGCATCGACAAAGCAAACTGTTGATCGCTTGATGGTGCCTGCTTGTGCAGGGTTGTCACTCCTTGACCACAAGGGAGATTCTTCAGTCGTCTTCTTGCGAAGTAGATCATCGAAGGTCCAGAGTTTGATTTCAGAGTTTCAGTCAGGATAAATCTAAAGTCTTGGGACTCAGCTCCTACCTATATACCAAATTTAGGGGCTGGATTACCTGCTAGGGCCCTCCTATGCGTGGTACCCAGGCAGGGGGTGGTTATACCCCTTTCCCTTTGTCCAGTTTCGCGCCAGAGCTGGGACTGGATTGCCCCAGCACCAGTTTGAACTGGACTATGCATGGGACACCTTGTGTGCCCCAGGCAGTGTCTCATTTCATTCAGCCCTCCCTGCCACAATACACTATGGCTTGTCTGGGGTGGTGCTAGCACCTCCCAAGACAGGAAACCTATTGTCCAAGCCTCCCTCGCTGGAAGGACTCCGAGCAGCAGTAGGTCAGACTTGTGTCTGTGGCAGCAGCATCCATTATGTGATGCTGAGGCTCTGGTTAACTTTAACCGGGATTAGTAGGAACAACATGTCTTCTCCCTCTAGAAGGGTGGAATGCTACCCCCGTCGCTAGAACTGGCGAGGGGGTAGTATTCCAAAGTATATGACACCTTACACGACATGTTTTGATAAAGCCAAACCAAAGTTAGCAATAACCGCGAGGATTATAATGCACTTAAGAGTATATGGTATGGCAATACCCTGAAACAGCTATAAGGACAAGGTTCTGAAAGCTGCAGACAGGCTCAGCTCATGCTAGAACCGTGAGGTTCATAATGCACTTAAGAGTATATGGTATGGCAATATCCTAGAACAGCCATAAGGACATGGTTCCGAAAGCTGCAGACAGGATCAGCTCATGCTAGAGCACCATCTCACATAAAACCAAGCACTCTGCCTTCAGGATTGTTAAGGCCTGCCATAGGAGTGACTTATAGGTGTATATGTGTCGAGATATAAGGTTAGATATAGGAAGACTATATTTAAGCAAGGGGTGATTACACGACCTTGCACCAGCTGGGTGATCAGCCAGTTGTGTCAGTTTGGAAGGCCAGCCAGGGGTGGCAAAAGATATGCTGCAGCCCCTGGTAGGCCTTGGGAGCACCTATGCCCTGGGTACCTATGGTACACTGTACAGGGACTCATAAGAGGGACCCAAATCCCAATTGGTGATGTACCTAAAGTACATGGTGTGAATTTAGAGAGAGAACAGCAGGGCTGTGGGTCTGATTAGAATGCCCACAGTCACAGCTAAGTCGAAAACCAGTGAAGTAAAAAGCAAAAAGTGGGGTGACTATTGGAAAGCAGACCCTACTCTCCTACAATGCCTAACTTTGTGGACCCTGGACAGATAATACTAGGTGACAAATACCTAGTGACCAATGCAAGCAATGTCACTACCACCCATAGTATGGCAATTGTTAATTTCTCCTGGGGAGGGGTAACTGGCCTCAAAAGAGTTGCTGTTAGTTCAGACCTCCCTGTAGAATGTTTGTTGGGCAATGGTCTGGAATCTTCAGGCTGGTCTGAAGTGGAGTATAGGACTCATGCAGAGATGCTAGGTATATCAGCACATGTCCTTGCTGTGACCAGGTCACAGGCCAAAAAGTGCAAAACTGAACAGGCCCTGGATCCTGAAACTATGGACCAGTTGCTTACCAAGAGAAAGAGCAGTAGGTTAAGGCAGTGCCTTCCCCCTTGCCTCTGGATGAGGATCAGTCTTCCAAGGAAGCTGACTGTGAGACCCAAGAAGAAACTGTCCTAGAAGAGCTTGAGCCTGATCAGGTTGAGTTTCTTGGGACAGGGGGACCTTCAAGGGCAGACCTGAGGCAGGCGCAATTGGACTGCCCCTCTCTTAAACCCCTCAGACAGCAAGCTGCTGCTGAGGCTGCTGGGAATGCTACAGGTACCCATAGAGTGTATTGGGATGAAGGGCTCCTGTATTCAGAGGCTAGAGACCCCAAGCCTGGTGCTTCCAGGAGGTTGGTCATACCTATGGCATTCAGGGGCTTGCTTCTTACCTTAGCCCATGATATTCCCTTAGCAGGACATCTTGGCCAGAGCAAGACTTGGGACAGGCTTGTCCCTCACTTTCACTGGCCACACATGTCAGAAGATACCAAAGAGTTTTGTCGCTCCTGTGTCACCTGCCAAGCCAGTGACAAATCAGGTGGCACCAAAAAGGCCACCCTAATACCACTACCTGTGGTGGGGGTCCCCTTTGAAAGAGTTGGGATAGACATTTTTGGACCAATGGATCCTCACACAGCATCTGGGCACAGGTTTATTCTGGTGGTAGTGGATCATGCCACCAGATACCCAGAAGCTATTCCCTTAAGGACCACAACAGCACCTGAGAGTTTTCTCAAGAGTGGGTTTTCCGAAAGAGGTTGTCTCAGACAGAGGTGCAAACTTTATGTCTGGATATTTGACTGCTATGTGGAAAGAGTGTGGAGTGAACTACAAGTTCACGACACCCTACCATCCACAGTGCAATGGTCTAGTTGAAAGATTTAACAAGACCTTAAAGGGCATGATCAAGGGTTTACCTGAAAAGCTTAGGCGGAGATGGGACACCATTCTGCCCTGCCTTTTATTTGCTTATAGAGAAGTCCCACAGAAGGGGGTTGGCTACAGCCCTCTTGAACTTCTGTTTCGCATCCTGTAAGAGGACCCCTTTGTCTGGTGAAGGAAGGATGGGAGTTACCTCTCAAAAAGACTAAACAAGACATTGTGGACTATGTACTTGGTCTCTGCTCCAGGATCGCCGAGTACATGAAAAAGGCATCCAAAAACCTTGAGGCTAGCCAGGAACTTCAAAAGCCTGGCATGACCAAAAGTCTGTGCTCACTGTTTACCAGCCAGGACAGAACATGTGGGTGTTGGAGCCAGTGGCCCCAGCAGCACTCCAAGACAAATGGTCTGGACCCCACACTATTGTGTGAGAGGTAACCTACATAGTTGACCTTGGAACTCCCAGGAGCCCCCACAGGGTTCGTCATGTCAACAGATTGAAGGCATATGTTGACAGGGCAGACATGGGCTTGATCATGGCTACAGATGAAGGACAGGAGGAGGAGAGTGACCCTCTCCCAGACCTGCTTTCTCAGAACCCTGACGATGGATTAGTTGATGGTGTAGCCTTGGCAGGCAGCCTCACTGATCAACAGCAACAGGACTGCAGACAAGTTCTCCAGTCATATATACATATGTTTTCACTGACTCCAAGTCAGACAAACTGGTGCACCCATGAGGTGGACACTGGTGACAGTCTGCCTGTGAAGAGTAAAATCTACAGGCAACCTGATCATGTCAGGGACTGTATCAGGACAGAGGTCCAAAAGATGTTGGAGTTGGGAGTTATTGAGCCCTCAGAGAGCCCCTGGGCCAGTCCAGTAGTCCTTGTGCCTAAACCTCACACCCAAGATGGTAAGAGAGAGATGAGGTGTTGTGTGGACTACAGAGGTCTCAATGCTGTCACTAGGACAGATGCCCACCTGTGAGAAGTTGGCCTGATGTATGATGTTCACTATTCTAGTGAGCACCTTGTATCAGTCCAAACAACCCTTATGGTGAGTGGTTGTAAGTCAACCTTATAGACAAGCTATCGTAGGGGTAGCATGGACCTAAGCAGTCTTAGGCTTAACTCAAGAGGGCATGTGAAGCCAGCTGTTTTACCATATGCAATCCTTTTAATACCAAATGAAAGGACACCACACAAGTTATATATTATAAAAATATATGTATTTATTACTAGAATAATCCTCTGTACTCTTTATGAGCACAGAGGCACAAGCGTTTAAACAAAAGCACAGTTAAACATACAAAGTTGCACAATTATGGATAGGGCCGGTGGCCGCCTAAACCATATACTAAAATACTGGTATAATTACCACGTCTCGAACAATGGTAAGGCCTAGGGCCTTGTGAATCGCTGGGGCAACACTGGACTAACAGTAGTTAGGACGGGAGAGGCCCACGGGATACGGGTGCAGTGCCTAAAGCACATGCATGGACCAATGCAAAGTCAATGGTGCGTAAAAAAACAAAGTTGCAGATTTAGAAGTCTTCCGACTGGACTAGAACTTCCCCACTTTAAACTAGGACACTAGAGGTGTAAACCACTACAGGAGCACCAGAGTACTCTCATTACCTCACCCACAGGAAGCGGGTGCATAGGTGTCAAAGTGTGTCGGGTTTCGTCGTGGAGTTCTATGGAGCCTGGAGATGAAGATGCTGCAGGCGGCCAGGAGAGAAGAGTCCGGTTGGATCCAAGGGTGGATCGAAGATGTAGAGTACCTGAAAGCAGAGGGGACAGAGTCTGGGTCACTAGCCACTGACCAGGATGGAACCAGGAAGGAACCAGGTGATGTTGGGCGCAATCAGGTGGTTGTTGTGAAGCTTGTCTCCACTGCCATGTGGACTCGGGGGCATCGACGATGACCAGGAGTGGAATACGGACTGTCCCATAAGGGCTCTCGCTGTCGGCGGTGTTGGCTTCCGGATCGGAGTCAACAGGCCTTGGCAAATGTAACCCACGCAGGATTTGAAGATCGCTTCTTACTCGGACCAGCAAGGTCAGAGAGGCTGCTCCATTTCAGGGGAGCGAGGGCCAGTCAGGAGCAACTAGACCAGCAGTGTAAATTTAAAGGTTCGTTGTCATAGAGGCCACTAGCCAATGGGCAAGTGACCGGACAGACGCGTCGAGCAGGAAAATGCAAAAGGGCCCCACGCAGCACTCGGTGAGTGTGGAGGGGTGATCTTCGGTGCAAAAGCTGCTCGGGGCTAGGGCTTCTCAGTCCCCAATGCACAGCTTCGAGGGTGCCTCGGGAGCTGCACGGGAAGCATTTTGCAGGCTTTCCACGATGGCTTGTCCCTCGTCTCACGTCGCCTCCACGGGTCTCAGCTTTGCTGTGGCTATAGATCGGGCTGTTGGATGTCTGGGAATCTGGTTCTTGTCGATCTCTGTTGCTCGAGCTCCGGCAGGAGCTGCAACAAAGCAAACCATTTGGCGCTTGATGGTGCCTGTTTGCACAGGGTGGTCACTCCTTGACCACAAGGGAGATTCTTCAGTCTTCCACGTCGAGTGGGATGTCGAAGGGTCCAGAGTTTCATTTCAAAGTTTCAGTCAGGATTATCTAAAGTCTATGGACACAGCTCCTACCTTTATTCCAAATCAAGGGGCTGGATTACCTGCTAGGTCCCTCCTATGGGTGGGACCCAGGAAGGGGGTGGTTACACCCCTTTCCCTTTGTACAGTTTCGCTCCAGAGCTGGGGCTGGAGTGCCCCAGCACCGGTTTGAACTGGGCTATGCATGGGCTGCCTTGTGCGCCCCAGGCAGTGTCTAGTTTCACTCGCCCTGCCTGCCTCAATCCACTATCTCCTGTCTGGGGTGGTGTAACACCTCCCTGTGACAGGAAACCTTTTGTCCAGGCCTCCCCTGCCGGAGTTTCGGTCAGCAACAGGAGGCCAGACTCGTGTCTGTGGCAGCAGCATCCATTTTGTGATGACGAGGCTCTGGTTAGTTTTAACCGCGTTTAAGTAAAGTAACATGTCTTCTCCCTCTAGAAGGGTGGAATGCTACCCCCGTCACCAGAACTGGCGAGGGGGTAGTATTCCAAAGTGTATGACACCTTACACGACATGTTTTGATAAAGCCAAACCAAAGTTAGCAATAACCGCGAGGATTATAATGCACTTAAGAGTATATGGTATGGCAATACCCTGAAACAGCTATAAGGACAAGGTTCTGAAAGCTTCAGACAGGCTAAGCTCATGCTAGAGCACCATCTCACATATAACCAAGCACTCTGCCTCCAGGATTGTTAAGGCCTGCCATAGGAGGGACTCACAGGTGTATGTGTGTCCAGATATAGGTTTAGATATAGATATACTATATCTAAGCAAGGGGTGATTACACGACCTTGCCCCAGCTGAGTGATCAGCCAGTTGTGTCAGTTTGGATGGCCAGCCAGGGGTGGCAAAAGTTATGCTGCAGCCCCTGGTAGACCTTGGATGCACCTATGCCCTGGGTACCTGTAGTACACTGAACAGGGGCGGATAAGGTTACCCAATATCCAATTAGTTATGCACCTAGGGTACATGGAGTCCATTTTAAAGAGAGAGCAGATAGCCTGGGACCCTGATTAGCAGGTTCCCAGGCCAACTAAATCGAAAACCAGCTAAACACAAGGCAAAAAATCTGGGGTAACCATAGTTAGGTATCCACCCTCCTACACCACCGAATACCAAGGGCAGATGAGCTCATTGACATATTGGCTTCTGCCAAGTTTTTGAGCACATTTGACTTGACAGCTGGCTACTGGCTGATCAGACTAGCTGATGATGCAAAAGCCAAAACAGCATTTTCAACAACAGGAGGACAATTTCAATTTGTGGTAATGCCCTTTGGTCTGAAGAATGCACCTGCCACATTCCAAAGGTTGGTGAACCAAGTCTTTTCAGGTCTGGATGACTACTGTGGTGCTTATCTTGATGATATTGCTGTCTTTAGCTCCACTTGGGAAGATCACCTGATCCACCTAAAGAATGTTTTGGAGGCCCTGCAGAAGGCAGGCCTAACTATCAAGGCTACCAAGTGCCAGATAGGGCAGAGTAAGGTTGTGTACCCGGGCCACCTTGTAGGTGGGGTCAGGTTCAACCACTGGAGAGCAAGATCCAGATCATAAAGGACTGGACTCCTCCAACCACCCAGACACAGGTCAGAGCTTTCTTGGGCCTGTTTGGTTACTACATGAAGTTTGTTAAGAACTATGGGTCCATTGTGACTCCTCTTAATGACTTCACCTCAAAGAAAATGCCAAAGAAAGTTCAGTGGACAGTAAGCTGTCAAAAGGCATTTGGTGACCTGCAGCAGGCCATGTGCACTGCACCTATTCTGCAAAGTCCAGATTACTCCAAAGAATTCATTGTCCAAACAGATGCTTCTGAGTTGAGTGTGGGAGCGGTTCTTTCACAATTGAATAAAGATGGTCAAGACCAGCCCATTGCTTTTATTAGCAGAAGGCTGACTCCTAGAGAGAAACGTTGGTCAGCTATTGAGAGGGAGGCCTTTGCTGTGGTTTGGGCCCTAAGGAAGCTGAGGCCATACTTGTTTGGTACTCACTTCAAGATTCAGACAGACCATAAGCCCCTCTTGTGGCTAAATCAGATGAAGGGTGAAAATCCCAAAGTGCTTAGGTGGTCCATTTCCCTACAGGGGATGGACTTTACAGTGGAACATAGGGGGAGTGGCTAGGCGCCGGCTAACATGGCCGCTTAAGCTGAGAGCTCCGGGCGACCGAGCCACCAACAACAGTAAATCCGGCCATAATCCGACAAGTTCTGCCAACTGCCGGTAGTGCGGGAACCCCCAGGGACTGCTGCACCCTCCGGTCCAACTCCGGCCCCTCTACGATCCTCCGCCGCTGAGCGGCGACCCAAAGAGCTGCCGCCCGGGACGGGGCCTGGAGCGCGGCCCCGGCTTCGGGGCCTTACCACTGGATCTCGCGGGAGCCTCAAGACTCCGCCATTGGCACACCACTAGCTGCGGACACCCGGGGAGCGATATAGCCCCACCACAGCACCAGCGATCTGCCACCGAATGTGAGGCGGTGTGACCCGAACAATCTGCGAGTGGGCCGGAGCCTTAGAAGATGGCTCAACGCTGCGGACGTGGGCCGGATCTTGCGTCTCTGCGGGAGCTCTCCGGCGGCCCTGATCGACGGCGAGACCCTGCCCCGGTGAGTGTCGGGGCGGGTACAGAACAAGGTGGACCCTGCAGTTTAACCCGACCTTGGCACATGAGGGATCAGTGGACCCTCATAAGTTCCTTGACGTCATCGGTGACCGCATCTGGGCCTGAAGTACTGTGGGAACCGTCCCATTGGCCATCAAGAGACACGCAAGGAGGGAGCTGAGGCGCTGGCCCTGAGTCCATCTATAGGGCTGCGCCGTCTGTCAGAGCGGGCCTACTTCCCTGCTGTGAGGATTGCGGTCTGGATTGGGGACAGGAAGCCAACTTGTTGCTGCCACGTGGGGAGCTCACAGCTGCGACACAGTGACGGGGGCTACTAGAAAGGGCGCTGAGACGGGACAGTAAATCTCCATAGAGTCCCGGCATCCCCCCAGAGAGAGGTGTTACTCGCTTTTTCTTTTTGCGAGAAGCCGATGCCACTTGCCTCTGCGGACCAGACGGGGGGAAAAACAGCGCAGTCATGAGGCCCAAAACTGGCACTTCCACACAAACCAACAAGCTGGATAAATATACGGTGCAGAAAAGCGCACAATAGAAGGAGTTACCGGCGGACGCACAGCAGAGCCAAAAGGAGCCGTCTCTAGCTAACATCATGGAGGCCATCCACTCATTGGGGGCGACCCTGGAGACTAAAATAGACAAGGTGTCCATTGAGGTCAATCTTCTCTGCACGGACCTTAACAAGACGTCGGAAAAGGCCAAGGCTAACGAGGCAGACATTGCGGAGCTGAAGACGTCGACGAAACGGCTGGAGCAGCGGGTAAATGACCTGGTCCACCAACACCGGCAGATGGCACTCCGTCTTGATGACCAGGAAGGAAGGGCCCGACGGAGTAACCTCCGCCTCGTAGGTGTGCCGGAGAGCCTCAAGGGGCCTAGTATGGAACTCTTCGTTGAGGATTTGATCCTCAACCACCTCAAGCCCAAGCGTCTGTCGAAAATATTCACGATCAAACGCGCACATCGGGCGCCCATCCAGAAGCCGAAACCAGGAGCACCGCCTAGGACGATCATCGCAAAAATCCTCAACTACAGGGATAGAGACGCCATCCTTCAAGCGGCAAGACAGGCCGGGAACCTACACTACGAAAATGCCACGGTCCGTTTCTTTCCTGACTTTACCCTACATGTCCAGCGGGAGAGGAGATCCTTCGTAGGTGTGAAGGCGGCACTCAGGGAAAAGGGTTTCAAATACATGATGTTCTTTCCTGCCAAACTCAAGGTCCTCGCCGGAGGCAAATCCTTCTTTTTTACTTCACCGTCGGAGGTGCAGGACTGGCTGGATAAGGACTTGCCTGCCACTGGGAAGGGAGAGGAGGGTCATAACTGGAGGGACACACAGGTGGCATCTCCGGAATCTGCGGCTGGGAGACCAGAACGGTGGATGGTCGCGGAGACTGAGAGGCCCTCAGGACTGCTATGTGGTAAACCATAGAGTAACGAACAATGCCATGTTCGTATATGCTTGTGATCCGGGGGGGAGGATTGTATCTACTGAATAAGGATGTGACGGACATGTAACGAACACACTTAATGCAGGACTTGTACAATGCACAGTTTCACTGCTATGTTGTGGGGGGGGGAACCTGGGCGGCGGGCATGGCCGGGGCCACTGCGCACCCCTAACAAAAGGTCCACTAGGAAGGGAAGACAAGTTATTTAAAGTTGTAGTTTCTTCCTCTTCCGGGGTGAGTTCGGGGCGAAAGGCACTCTGTTAATTGGGGGATGTGGGTAGTTTTACACCTACGGAGCAGGGGAGCAGGGAGGGGGATGGGTACTTGGGGTGTTGGAGGTGGGGGTGGGGTGGAATGGGGGAAGTTGGGGTCAGTTATGGGACTATGGTACGGTCAAGAAAGGGACAATCTATTGCTACCACACATTGTGCAACATTGAGCAGGGCACTACATCAGGAACGCTTACTCAAAAATCGCAGGGAGGATGGATCGAGAGGAGGTACATGTCAACATGCAGTGGGATAAAAGTATAAAGACTATGAGCTGGAATGTCAACGGGCTGGGGGACAAGCTCAAACGAACCATTGTGCTACAATTTATCAAAAGGCACCTGCCCGATGTGGTGCTCCTGCAGGAGACACACTTGCTGGGAAATACATGCCATGCACTTAACCAGTGGGGTTATACCATGCCGGCTCATGCCGGCTTCACCTCTGGGTCCTGAGGGGTGGGCATCCTGCTCCATCGTAACTTCCCTTTAGTAATTGATCACACACACTCTGACCCCCTGGGGCGTTTTGCTGCAGTTTCAGGAATGTGGGAGGGCCACAGGTTGAATTTAGTCACAACATATATCCCGCCGGGTCTACAAACCCAATCATACCAGGAACTAGGAAAGCTGCTCCTTTCGCTCCCGGAGGGACGACTCCTGGTGGGGGGCGACTTTAATGCTGTAATATCCGGTACTCTGGACAGACACCCGCCCAGGGACCTGCCATCGGGTCACAGGTGGCTTACGGACTTCATTGAGGCCTTCGGTCTCTTCGACCTGTGGCGTACCCGCCACCCAAGGGACACGCAGTACATTTTCTTCTCTGGCCCACATCGCTCATTCTCCCGCATCGATTACATACTGGCGCCTCTGTATCAAGACACGACTATTCAGGAGGTTGTACATCTAGCGAGAGGGATTTCAGACCACTCACCCCTACTAGCGCACCTCACAATAGGAGGGAAACTGGAGGGTTGCATTGCACCGATAAACGCGTGGTACCTGCGCAGTGAAGACATAAGAAGGAAACTCACCCTCTCGATAGACCATTACTTCGAGGACAACGAGGGAACGGTGGCCTCATCAACGACCTTGTGGGAGGCGTTCAAGACCGTACTGAGAGGGGAGGCCCTTTCTGCGATTGCTAGTCGCCGCAAGGAAAGGGAGGACCAAATAGTCAACATGGAAAGGGACCTCCTAGAACTTGAATCGGCGGCTCAGGCCGAGGGTGGGGCGGCAGCAGTTCACCTAATGGAACTCAAGGCGGCAGAATATAGGGCTCTAGCCACTGACGCTGCCAGGGTCATAGCCAGGGACAAAGAGGGTAGGCTCTATGATCAGGGGGACAAGGCAGGCAAGCTCATAGCGTGGTTGGATAGAAAACAACAGGCTCAGAGAGTAGTGGCAGAGATTACGACCAACTCCGGGGCCATTATCACGGAACCCAGGGACATAGTAAAGGAATTCGCCGCACACTACCGTACAGTATATAGTAGAGGCTCTGACAGACCGGAGGAAGACTCAGTCTCCTTGCTAACTGACATCCGACTGCCAACACTCTCCGATTCGGAGAGAGACGCCCTGGAGGAGCCACTCACCACGGAGGAACTGGCTCAGGCGATCAGGGGCCTCCGGCTGGGGAAGGCGCTTGTGCCAAATGGCCTACCAATAGAAGTATACAAACTCGTGCCTGACGGCCTCAGCCCCTACCTCCAGCGAATGTTTGAGGAGAGCAAGGAGCGGGGTATTCTGCCCCGCGATCAGCGCATTGCCACGATAGGGGCCATCCCTAAGGAAGGGAAACCAAGGGACTCCTGTGCCTCCTACAGGCCCATATCCCTCTTAAATGCAGAGCCCAAAATCCTAGCCAAGGCCCTCGCTAATAGGCTCAAGCCTGTTTTGTCCGTCCAGGTCCAACCGGACCAATCTGGCTTCATGCCTCACCGCAACACGGCACTTAACCTCCGGAGGCTGCACGGGGTGTTGGGAAGAAGCCATACCATCCGGGAAGACGCGATAGTGGTCTCCCTGGATGCAGCGATGGCGTTTGACACACTCGAATGGCCCTACATGATGGCGGTTCTCCGCAAACTTGGCTTCGGCCCTAATTTCATAGGCTGGGTGCGCCTCCTTTATTCGACACCCCTGGCCCAGGTCTCTGTCACCAACAAAGTCTCTGAAGTCTTCGAGCTGGGACGGGGAACGCGACAGGGGAGTCCTCTTTCGCCCCTCCTCTTTGCCGTATCCCTTGAGCCCCTAGCCGCCTGGATCAGGCAGCTCCTGTCCCTGAATGGGATCCGTTGGGCCGACGGATGGGAGGATAGAATATCACTGTACGCTGACGACATCCTCCTCTATTTAACGAGACCCCGCAAGTCCCTTATAGTCGCCATGGATATTTTTACCAGCTTCGGGAGGAATTCGGGGTACAGCATTAACTGGGGCATGTCTATACTTTATGTCTTGAGGGGCGAAACTCCTACTCCCCCCAAAACTGCCCGATTGCTACGGCCACTGAGGGGTTCCGTTACCTGGGGATCTTTATCTCTAAGGAAGCGAAGACCCGATACGAGAAAAATCTTCTCCTTCCGCTGCAGCGGCTCAAAAGGGACGTAGCCAACTGGCGGGAGCTCCCACTATCTCTCCTAGGGCGGGCGGCGCTCTTCAAAATGATGGCGCTGCCGCGGTTCCTATATGCCTTGCAAAACTACCCGGACTTAGTCCCGCACTCTTATTTTACATCCATCGAAGCCACGCAGAGGGAACTGCTATGGTCGGGAATGCCTCGTATATCTCTTCAAAAGCTGACTATGGGATGGTTTGACGGTGGTATAGCGCTCCCAGACATCCGCAAATATTACTGGGCGGTACACCTCTCAGCCATTAATCAGGGCACATACTGTGATGGGAATGACCCTGGATATGGAATGGATCGCTGGCAGCACTTTACTCTAGGCTGGGAAGGTACCCACTGATTGGTCCCACGCAACATTCGGTGCAACTGTGGCACGTAATGCAGCGAAAACTAGGATGGTCTGACACCTTAACGATGGCCACACCCCTATGGGTCTCGGAGAGACTAGGAACACTCGGTCGTACCAAAGGGTTCCATAATTGGGACCTCATAGGCATCTCCCATATTCGGGACTTGTGGGGTTCAGATGGGGTAGTCCCCTTTGCCACGCTCCAGCACACCTACGAACTTGCAGCCTCGGAACACTTTAGATACATGCAGGTTAGACACTCCCTTCAGGCTAACATCCCTGCTGGAACAAAACCCCCTGACTCCTCCCCACTTGAGGACAGGCTCCTGGATTGCCACCTTGCTGAACATGCCATATCACTCACATACAAAAAGATCATCAACAACTCCCCGAACCTGCTGCATCCCCTCAAAGGGAAATGGGAGGCCGACGGTCTGGAGATACATGAGGAGGAATGGAGAATAGCACTCGCCTCCCCTAAGGAGGTGGCCATTTAGGCCAGACTCCGGCTCATTCAGCTTAAAATCCTACATCGAATCTATCTATCAGGAACCAGATTGCAACGAATGGGTCGAAGTGAAGACGGCAGTGTAGGCGGGGATGTGGAGAGTTGGGGACCTACTTTCATATTTTGTGGGAATGTCCTATGCTAAGGAATTACTGGATCCGGGTGACCCGATGTATGCAAGAGGTGTGAGGAGTGGACCTTAGACCTGAAGCGAAGAGGTGCCTGTTAAACATATGGGAACCTACGGACCTGCCACCCCGTGGGACGTTGTGGGTTACTCTAGGTTACGCTATAGCCAAGAGGAAAATCGCTAGGTTGTGGGGGGCGGTTGGACCTCCTAAGGTGGACCTATGGAAAACCGATATGGACTGGTGCATGCTCCAGGAAAAAATAGTGTATGTAGTGCGGGGATGCCCGCGAAAGTGGATTGCAATTTGGTCCAACTGGAAAGACTACAGGGGCCCTATTTGCGACCCCCCTCAGGTTGTCCTGACTGATGAACCACTTGCATTTTGACCGAACTGCGTAAAATTGCCCTGAACGCTTTTTGTAATGTTAATATTATGTATGTATTGTGATTTCCTGCATTGCACATATAACCTAACCCTCGCTTTGACCGTGCTGATGACCATTTGTTTTTATTTTCACTTTTGTTATTAATAAAAAAGATTAATAAATACAGTGGAACATAGACCTGGGACTGACAATGCCAATGCAGATGGACTCTCCAGATATTTCCACTTAGAACATGAAGACTCAACTGGTCATGGTTAGTTTAATGTCCCTCGGTATTGGGGGGGGGGTTGTGTGGGAGAATAGGGTCTGCTTCCTATGGTCACCCCCACTTTTTGCTGTGATTCTCTGGTTTTTCGACTTTAGTGTGGCTGTGGGCCTGCTAATCAGACCCACAGCCCAGCTGTTCTCTCTCTAAATTGATACCATGTACTTTAGGTACATACCTGATTGGGTATTGGGTCAGCTTTGTGAGCCCCTGTATAGTGTACCATAGGTACCCAGGGCAGAGGTGCACCCAAGGCCTACCAGGGGCTGCAGCATGTATTATGCCACCCCTGGCTGGCCATCCAAACTGACACCACAGGCTGATCACTCAGCTTGGGTAAGGTGGTGTAATCACCCCTTACTTAGATATAGTATATCTATATCTACCTTATACATAGACACATATGCACCTATAAGTCACTCCTATGGTAGGCCTCGACAATCCTGGAGGCAGAGTGCTTGGTTTTATGTGAGAGGGTGCTCTAGCATGAGCTGAGCCCTTCTGCAGCTTCCGGGACCATGTCCTTATAGCTGTTCTATGATATAGCCATACCATATACTCTTAAGTGCATTATAATCCTTGCGGTTAATGCTAACTTTGGTTTGGCTTTATCAAAACATGTTGTGTACGGTGTCAAACACTTTGGAATACCATTCCACGCTTCTAGAGGGAGAAGACATGTAGTTACTGCTTTACCCGGTTAAAGTTAAACAGAGCCTCAGCATCACAAAATGGATGCTGCTGCCACAGACACGAGTCTGACCTCCTGCAGCTGGACGAAACTCCGGCAAGGGAGGCCTGGACAATAGGTTTCCTGTCGAGGGAGGTTCTAGCACCTCCCCAGACAGCCTGTAGTGTATTGGGGCAGGGAGGGTTGAATGGAAAGATGCTTTTCCAGACACTGCGTGGGGCACACAAGGTGCTCCATGCATAGCCCGGTTCAAACCAGTTGCTGGGGCACTCCAGCCCCGCTCTGGCGCGAAACTGGACAAAGAGAAAGGGGTGTAACCACCCCCTTCTCAGGGTTCACCCATAGGAGGGACCTAGCAGGTAATCCAGCCCCTAAAATCAGTATAAAGATAGGAGCTGTGTCTAGAGGCATTAGATTATCCTAAACTGAAACTCTGAAATAAAAATCTCGGACCTTCGACGTTCTATACCGACTAGAAGACTGAAGACATCTCCCTTGTGGTCAAGGAGTGACCACCCTGTGCAAACAGGCACCACCAGTAACTTGCCAGTTTGCTTTGTCGATGCTCCTGCCGGAACCCGAAGACTCAGCGACTCAGGAACAGGACTTCCAGACTTCTCCGACTCCGACCCACATCAAAGCTGAGTCCCGTGGCGGACACGAGAGACATGGGACCGGACACCCTGGACTACCTGCACTTTGCTAACAGTGCAACTACCGAGGCACCCTCGCAGTTGTGCATTGGGGTTTGAGAAGCCCCAGACCCGAGCGCCATTTTCTCCGAAGCTCAGCCCTCCACACTTCCCGGTTGTTAGCCCGTTGGCTAGTTAGCCCTCCAAAGACTTCCTTTTGAAACCACACCACTTTCCTGGTTGCTCCAGGCTTGCTCCAGCTTCCCTGCAAAGGAGAAGCTCCCCAGACCTTGCTGGTCTGAACTGAAGCCCATCTTCCCTTCCTGCGTGGATTGTGTTTGCCAAGGCTTGTTGGGTTCAATCTGGATACCGACACTGCATTCAACTAGATCCTTTGGGGGACAGCTCGAATCCAGCTCCTGGTCATCTTCAACGCCTCATGGTCCTCATGGCTTCAGAGACAAGCTTCACCTTCTTCACCTGAAACACTCAACATCACCTGGTTCCTTCCTGGTCACTGGCTCGTGACCCAGACTTTGTCTCCTCTGCTTTCAGGTTCTTCTCATCTTCGATCCACCCTTGGATCCATCCGTACCCTTTTCTCCTGGTCGCCTGCAGCACTTCTTTGCAGCTCTCCTTAGGAAACAGCGACGAAACCCGACACGAAAAGACACCTATGCACCCGGCTTCCCTGGGTGAGGTTACTCAAGTACTCCAGTGCTCCCGTGGGTGTTGACTCTCGAAGTGTCCTAGATTAAAAGGGTTTTACCGTAGTCCATCCGGAAGTGTTCTTAATCAACTACTTTGTAACTTTTATGTTCCCATTATAACTCAATGGTAAATCGCGACTGTGTTTCCACACTGCAGGCGTCTCCCGTGGGTCTCCTACTTCCTAACCTTTGGTTCTGTAGTGTAGCCCCAGCGATTCCCTAGGCCCTAGGCCTATTCACTATTCCTGAAGTGGTGCTTATACAACTTACTTAGTATATGGTTCGTGAGGCCTCTAGGGCAGAATTGCATTTGTGCAACTTATAGTATGCTTAATGAGTAACTTGTAACGTATCTCGAACTCTGACCTCATAAAGAGTGCAGAGGGGTTGTGTTAGTAATAAATACATATATATTAGATATATACCTTGTGTGGTGTCCTTTCATTTGGTATTCAAGGGAATATATATGGTAAAACAGCTGGCTTCACATGCTCTCTGAAGTTTTAGCCTAAGACTGCCGGTCCATGCTACCACTAGGATAGCTTGTCTTTAAGGTTGACTTTATAACCATGTAGGAGAGTAGGGTCTGCTTTCCTATGGTCAACCCAATTTTTGCTTTTTTTGCTTCACTGGTTTTCGACTTAATGTGGCTGTGGGCCTGCTAACCAGACCCACAGCCTGCTGTTCTCTCTCTAAATTCACATCCATGTACTTTAGGTACATCACCAATTGTGATTGGGTCACCTTATGAGCCCCTGTACAGTGTACTATAGGTACCCAGGGCATATGTGCATCCAAGGCCTACCAGGGGCTGTAGCATATCTTTTGCCACCCCTGGCTAGCCATCCAAACAGACACAACTGGCTGATCACTCAGCTGGGGCAAGGTCGGGTAATCACCCCTTGCTTAGATATAGTATACCTATGTCTAAACCTATATCTGGACACATATACACCTATAAGTCACTCCTATGACAGGCCTTAACAATCCTGGAGGCAGAGTGCTTGGTTTTATGTGAGATGGTGCTCTAGCATGAGCTGAGCCTGTCTGCAGCTTTCGGAACCATTTCCTTATAGCTGTTCCAGGGTATTGCCATACCATATACTCTTAAGTGCATTATAATCCTCGCGGTTGAATGCTAACTTTGGTTTGGCTTTATCAAAACATGTTGTGTAAGGTGTCATACACTTTGGAATACTACCCCCTCGCCAGTTCTGGCGACGGAGGTAGCATTCCACCCTTCTAGAGGGAGAAGACATGTTACTTTACTTAAACGCGGTTAAATCTAACCAGAGCCTCAGCATCACAAACTGGATGCTGCTGCCACAGACACGGGTCTGGCCTCCTGCTGCTGACCGAAACTCCGGCAGGGGAGGCCTGGACAAAAGGTTTCCTGTCACAGGGAGGTGTTACACCACTCCAGACAGGAGATAGTGGATTGAGACAGGCAGGGCGAGTGAAACTAGACACTGCCTGGGGCGCTCAAGGCTCCCCTTGCATAGCCCAGTTCAAACCGGTACTGGGGCACTCCAGCCCCAGCTCTGGCGCGAAGCTGTACAAAGGGAAAGGGGTGTAACCACCCCCTTCCTGGGTCCCACCCATAGGAGGGACCTAGCAGGTAATCAAGCCCCTTGATTTGGAATAAAGGTAGGAGCTGTGTCCATAGACTTCAGATAATCCTGACTGAAACTTTGAAACGAAACTCTGGACCCTTCGACATCCCACTCGACGTGGAAGCTGAAGAATCTCCCTTGTGGTCAAGGAGTGACCACCCTGTGCAAACAGGCACCATCCAGCGCCCAACGGTTTGCTTTGTTACAGCTCCTGCCGGAGCTCGAGCGACAGAGATCGACAAGAACTGGATTACCAGATATCCAACAGCCCGATTCACAGCCACAGCAAAGCTGAGACTCGTGGAGGCGACGTGAGACGTGGGACCGGCCATCTTGAAAAGACTGCGAAGTGCTTCCAGTGCAGCTCCCGAGACACCCTCGAAGCTGTGCATTGGGGTTTGAGAAGCCCCAGCCCCGAGCAACTTTTGCACCGAAGATCACCCCTCCACACTCACCGAGTGCTGCGTGGGGCCCTATTGCATTTTCCTGCTCGACGCGTCTGTTCGGTCACTTGCCCTTTGGCTAGTGGCCTCTACGACAACGAATCTTTGAATCTACTCTGCTGGTCTGGTTGCTCCAGACTGGCCCTCGCTCCCTGAAAAGGAGCAGTCTCTTTGACCTTGCTGGTCCGAGTAAGAAGCGATCTTCAAATCCTGCGTGGGTTGCATTTGCCAAGGCCTGTTGACTCCGATCCGGAAGCCGACACCGCCGACAGCGAGAGCCTTCGTGTTCTACTCCTGGTCATTGTCGATGCCCCCGAGTCCACGTGGCAGCGTAGACAAGCTTCTCGACAACCACCTGATTGCGCCCGCCATCGCCTAGTTCCTTCCTGGTTCCATCCTGGTCACTGGCTAGTGACCCAGACTCTGTCCCCTCTGCTTCCAGGTACTCTACATCTTCGATCCACCCTTGGATCCAACCGGACTCTTCTCTCCTGGCCTTACCATTGTTCGAGACGTGGTACTTATACCACTATTTTAGTATATGGTTCTAGTGGCCACCGGGCCTATCCATAATTGTGCAACTTTTGTATCTTTAACTGTGCTTTTGTTTAAATGCTTGTGCCTCTGTCCTCATAAAGAGTACAGAGGATTATTCTAGTAATAAATACATATATTTTTATAATATATAACTTGTGTAGTGTCCTTTCATTTGGTATTAAAAGGATTGCAATATGGTAAAACAGCTGGCTTCACATGCCCTCTTGAGTTAAGCCTAAGACTGCTTAGGCCTATGCCACCCCTAGGATAGCTTGTCTATAAGGTTGACTTACAACCACTCACCATAAGGGTTGCTTGGACTGATACAAGGTGCTCACTAGAATAGTGAACATCATACATCAGGCCAACTTCTCACATTGGTGTGCAGCGGTTGGGATTTGAGCTTGCTGTTGTTTTACCAATTGTAATCTTTGACAATATCATTTGAAAGATCACATTAAGTACCATAGGTACATATAAACAAAGCTAAAATACGTAAGTTCTACTGAACTTAGTAGTTGTAGACCAAAGGGCTTAGCACACCCTGACTACAACTCACTAGCAAGGTTCTAGTAGGAAAACACATAGTGTAGGTAGGTGCATACACCCACACCTCACTAGTCATGTCTGGCACAGGTGAACAAGCCAGTTCTCTACCTGTGACAGGTGACCTTACCAAGGCACCTTCCAGCTATGAAAAACTCAGCTTCAGAGACTTGAGTGCCTTGTGCACTTCAAGGGGGCTGAAAAAGGGTCACAACCCTACCATTCCAATCCTGATACAAGTCCTAGAGAAGGCTGACCTAGAGAAGGTTCCCACAGACCCCCTCAGGTGCTACAGGAGATGGGATAACCCCCATAGATGATGAGACCATCACACCAGAGGTAGAAGATGAGGAGGTAGATGGGGATCAAGATTCAGATGATCAGGGGGATATCCAGGTCCAAGTCAGGAGGCTTAGCCAGGCTAACTTAAGCTTACATGGGAATGGAGAGGTGAACCACCTTTCCAGACCTAATAGTAGACTAATCCCTGGCAATAGAAGAGAGAGATCCCTTTCCAGGGAATCTAACCTTTTGTAACGACTGTGTTCTCAGACCAAGTAGGCTACCAACCATAGCTAACCCAGTCGTCACGTAACCACACTCTTCTCAGGCCACTATTTACAAGATATCTAGAAGACTCACCTGAGAATGTGAAAAGAAGCTATTTACAAGCCTGTACAATCAAAGATACCGCTAACATCTAATGGATTCCATATCTTATCCTATAATTACCTCATCTCATATTCTTTATAGTCTCCCGACTTTTATCTTTAACGTCACCCGACGATTCTTTATAGTCTCCCGACTTTTATCTTTAACGTCACCCGACGATATCTTTAACGTCACCCGTCAATTCTTTATAGTCTCCCGACTTTTATCTTTAACGTCACCCGACGATATCTTTAACGTCATCCGACGATTCTTTATAGTATCCAGACTTTTATCTTTAACGTCACCCGACGATTCTTTATAGTCTCCCGACTTTTATCTTTAACGTCACCCGACGATATCTTTAACGTCACCCGACGATCTACACTAATGGGGGTTCACCTTTATAAGTTATTTCCCAAATGAAATTCACACTCTCCCCCATCTCAGTTACCTTTTCAGAAGGGCATATCCCACCCTTCTGTATATCAGCACCTGGTTAAAAGGAAAGGTTAATCTCATTCATAAAAACAACATTCAAAATATTTATCATTGGGTCTTTATTCTAGAATTAAGCGTGACAATGACAAAATGAGCCAAACAAACATGATTTAGCTTAGTTGCTACCTACAACCTAAAAGGGGGCAAAATAAGTGATTAGATGAATTCTACACTAACTCAGAACGCCTCACCTTGGACGTGTGTCTTTCCATCTCGGCAGCGGAGCTGATCCCTCTCTCTTTCTCCTTGTCTTCAATAGGCTCGGGACTCTGCTCTCCCTCTATGGCTCACAAATACAGGTCTGCACCGCTACGCCTCGTCTACACTGCCATAGTTCCGAAATACTCGAACCCTCTTCTGGACTCTCTGCCACTCCTGTATGATATCACTACGGGACCCTTGGTCACCTTCCTTTCTAGTTTCAGGATTTCAATTAGCTGATGGTATCAGTCTCTCGGCACCAGCCTTCGGACCAACTTCTTCTGTCTACTCCACGCGTTACTTTCTCACATCTCACTGCTCGCTCTTTGATAATATAGAGCTCTCTTTCTCTATGGAAAATTCCGGTATTAGGCCGACTCCCACCAAATTCCTGTACCAGTCCCCGGCTCTCTTCGCCTTCCACAGTGGCCACCTGCGTATTGGGTCTAGAACCGGGGAGACAAATACATTCCTCTGATAAGGGCCAGTCTTGACCGGTTTCTTTACTAGCAGAAAACAGGCTAAACTCTAAACATTACCTTTACCCTGCAAGCGCCTCGGACAGTCGAGGCAGAAGCACAAAATGGCTTCTCTCTAGCTTTCGGGCCTACAGGCCCATGGAAACAATAAAAGGCACTAAACCCTGTCAAAGCACATAGGTAAGCCCTACAAATGAACGCAAATGCAACTAAGACTGAGATGGTAGTGGATTATAGTCGCCACCAGTCTAAAAATAGAATAAAATTACCCTGTCGTTACATTCCACTCCTGCCTAAATGTACTATCATTGATAGTCAAAAATCAAAACAAAAAGGGGAACTCAAACAGGGTGTATATTATTAGAAGAATAATAGGAAACAAAACTAAAAGACCTAGCCATAACTCGTGGATAAAACATACGGAAAAAGGATGGTATACACTGAATACAGCAACAAATTATAATCAAAAAATTAACTGCCAAGAAAATTCCACCTAACACCTGGTGTAAAGAATGGAAATCTGGTAACCAATTAAAAAGCCAATCAAACCATCCTTCATTTAAATGTTCCCTCACTTCTTGTGTCAACTCATGTAATTTATTAAGATGGGACCTAATAGATTTAGAATGATCTGATAAGTTAAAACAACATAGGCCCTCAAAATCTGAACAGCCATGGGCATGTTTTAGTAGTAAATAATCTATTGCAGCTCTATTCTGTAAAATAGCACAGCGCTCACCTTGAGCATCCAGTAATAAATCAGTTAAAATAGCAGAAGTATTATTTAGGGATTTCACCATCCAAGTTTGCCTATAGTTTTAGCATTATAAACAGATAGTGCAGGAACACCAATAATAGAAGTAGCTAAACTGAGATATTCAGATTTAGAGAATAACTTTAGGGATGAATCACAATCTCTTGAAAGTAGTGGTGCATCACACACTATGCGGGATGATGCAGCTTTTTCAGGGGAAAACATTAAAATGCTTAATCGCGTTAAAGCACATGGACCTCCAGAAATATTTGCGGGAATATAGGACCAGGATACATTGCCACATGAAAAGAGCCATCCGGACGGTAATAACACATGATGATAATGTCTCGCAGTCATTATAAGACGTTTGCAGTACATAGTATTACGTACTCAAGTGCACGCAGCAGGAGTCCTGGTGACACACAAAATTCTCTCATGAGTAGAAAGTGAATTAGAATGTTCTAATCGGAGTTGGGCACATTTGCCTATATATCTACGATCACAAGTCATAGTATAGCAGATTTCACTTTCGGTGATATTGTATGTCGAAATTGGAAAAGTTGATGGGGGTTCTGGTGTATTCAGAACAGTACATGAAACACAATAATCAGATGCCGAAAAATCCGAATGAATGAATTCAGGATGAACTTCAGATAAATTGAAAAAGTGTAGAAGGGAAGCTGTCGAAATTGGGACAGCCACAAGGCACGTTGTGAGGAGATCTTTTACAGACCTCATAGATGCTAAGCAAAAATGGGTTGAGTTTATTATTGTGCGTGCCAAATGCGTCCAAAAGTTAGTAGTGATGTCCCACGAAGCAATGGAACGACGTTCTCTGTCCATATGATTAATCTGGTCCAGAGCGCTCTCTTGACTCTCGAGGCAGCAGACCAAAGGGGGTCCAACGACGACACATCTGGCAGCAGCAATCCAGGCAATGAACTGTAATTCAAAGTACACGCATTACTCATTCTCGCAGATAACATTTATCAGCTCGGACAACATCCCAGCTTTCCTGCCCTGGTCTCATCACTAACACTGTGTTGTCAGATCCTGTTGCTATAATTTCGGCCTGTTCAGGGGGATTATTTGGCGACTGTACCCACACTCTGGCTCCAGGATTATCAGTTGAACCAAATCCACCGGTTCCACGCATTGTTAACAGAGTTGGAGCAGTGCCCTTTTGAATCGCACCACTGAAAACAGGCATAATGACCAATTGAGCGATTCGATCAGTTTCTTGAATTATTATTTCAGAATCGCCACTATTTAACAGGATGACTTTTATTTCTCCTTGGTAATCGCTGTCAATTACACCACCAAGCACCTGGATGCCTTTTAAAGCTAAACCAGATCTCGGGGCAATCAGTCCAAAATATTCTGCTGGTATTTGAACACCAATTCCTGTTTCTACAATACTGATACTACCAACTTTCAGAACAATGATTTTCAAAGAATGCAGGTCTAAGCCTGCAGATCCAGGGGTAGCTCTGCGTGGAGCTAAAGCTCCGGGAGTAATTTCCCAATACATAATTGTACTTTTGATTGAATTTGGTTGTGCATCTACAACAGGAGGAAATAAACGCATCAAAGGAGAGTTTGCATACAGGTAAGGTCTGTTATTCAAAATCAAAAAAGCATCAGATAAATGGTCTCTCCAGTTCTTTAAGGTACCATCCGACAATTTGCGCAACTGATCTTTTAATAACCCATTCATGCGTTCAACCAGGCCTGCGGCCTGTGGGTAATATGGAATATGAAACACCCAATCAATATTGTGCTCTGCACAATAATTTTGTACCAGTCTTCCTTTAAAGTGTGATGCATTATCAGATTGCACCTGAAGTGGAGTACCATAATATAAGGTAATCAAATCCAGTGTCTTCATCGTATTAATTTGAGTAGCTCTCTTACATGGAAAAGCGATTAAAAAACCGCTGTAAGTATCAACAACTGTACAAACATACTGTCAATTTTTACTCATAGGCAGAGGACCGATGTAGTCGATCTGCCAAATTTGTGCAGGAGATTTGCCTCGGTGCAAGTGGCCTTTGACTATTCTAGGCACCTCTCTGTGTCGGGAATGTTGACATATAGGGCATTGAAGTATTGCTGTTTTAATCAAATCAAGGGGAATATAAATGCCTCTATCAGTAGCCCACCTGCTAGTAATTTTCTCTCCAAAATGTCCTGCTTTTTGGTGGGCCCATTTCGCCAATCCCACCAAATCAGAATTTTGTCCGTCCACCACTGCCTCAGAAATTTTAGATTTCTTATCTGCAATGTTATTAAATAATTTGTCAAGCGAGTCGATTGGCATATGAGCATCAACATGAAAAACTGTCACATTACTTTCAGGAAGTAATTCACAAATTTCTTGCCATAATTCCTTTCCCCAAATATTTTTAGTATGGACTTTCCAGTTATGGGACTGCCATGTAGGCAACCAGACTACCAATCCATTCGCAGTCGACCATGAATCAGTGAAAATATGACAGGTCCCTGGCAATTCTTGTTTCAAAACTTGGTATACAGCATACAATTCTGCAAATTGACTGCTTTGTCCTTCACCAGTGGTGCTCCACAATTTCTGGGTGGTAGGATTATACGAAACTGCTTTCCAATGTCTCTTTTCTCCTATGTACCTAGCTGAACCATCCGTAAACCATGCACGTTTTCTATCCTCCACGGACAGATCATCGAACGGCATACCCCATTTAACAGGAGATTCCTGTACTATAGGTATGGAGAACTCTTTCTCTCTCTTCCATTGGCGCCTGCGCCACCTTCTCATGCAACATTGCAACTCCTTTTGGGCCCACACGAGCCCGGTCTTGTATATACCACTTCCACTTTATGATGCTCACCTCCTGAGCATGACCAATTCTATGAGTTTTCGGCGAACTCAAAACCCACTGCATAATAGGAATTTCTGGTCTCAAAATCACATCATGTCCTAATGTTAACTGCTCAGTATCCACTAAAGCCCAATAGCATGCAAGCAACTGTTTCTCAAAAGGTGTATAACGCTCACCAGCCTCAGGTAACTTTTTAGTCCAAAAACCTGGGGGTACTCTCATTTTACCTTGCTTTTGCCACAAACTCCAATTTGCATAAATATCTTGTACAGATACATTCAGATCCACATCACCATCACGCACTGGCCACAGATGTAAAGCATGTTGAGTCGCTTCCTTCGCCAAATCAAACGCATCTTGCTGTGCTCTGTTCCATTCAAATGCATTCTTTTTACATGTAACTTTGTACAAAGGGGCCAGAATCTGACTCAAATGTGGAATGTATTGGCGCCAAAAGCCAAATAAACCAATAAATCTTTGGGCTTCTTTTCTGTTTCTAGGAACTGCAAATTCTGCAATTTTCTGTTTCACTTGTGGAATTACTTCTCGATTCCCTTCATGCCAATGAATACCTAGGAACTTCACATGTTGTGCAGGACCCTGTAATTTATCAGAATTAATCTCCCAGCCTTTACTTTGTAAATGTGCAACAATTTGTTCTAACTGTGTTCATACCTGATCTTGTGTCTCACCTTGAATTAGTATATCATCTATATAATGACACACCTGAATATTTGGATTCACAATCACCTCATCTAAATGCTCTGCCACTATCCGGTGACAGATTGTCGGACTATGCACATAGCCCTGGGGAAGACTTCTGAACGTCATTTGACGGCCATTCCATGTAAAACTGAATTGTTCTTGACATTCGGGGGCCATTGGAATAGAAAAGAAAGCATTAGCAATGTCAATGGTTGCATACCATGTTCCTGAATGTTTCTGAATTCTTTCAATCAAAGTAATAACATCAGGGACTGCCACAGTCAAAGAAGGTGTATGTTTGTTTAATTCTCGATAATCAACAGTCATGCGCCAAGAATTATCACTTTTACGCACCGGCCAAACAGGATTGTTCCAAGCCGATGTAATGGGAATTACCACTCCTGCATCCATTAGATCTTGAATGGTAGCACTGATCTCATCATGCCCACCGGGAATACGGTACTGTTTCATTGAAACCACCTTTGTGGCTTGAGGAATTTTAATCTGAGGTATTTTTAAACGTCCGACACAGATTTTGTTTATATATAATACTTATGTCCAAATTTGTAACATCCGTCATCTAAATACAATGTCATACCTTTTAAAATATCAATTCCAATTATATATTCATCAAGGGGTACCACCAATACATGATACTCTTTTCGGGGGTTCCTACCTATTCTCAATTCAAGTTTAGTTTGTACTGCGGGGGTTTCTTTACCACCTAATCCAGTAATCGTATAGCCTTGTCCTTTAAACTTTTTGGGATTTCCAGAAATTAGAGTGGCCTCCGCTCCAGTATCTACTAATGCTCGGGCCCTCTGTACATTTCGATGTCTCCAATAAATTTCAATATCTACATAAGGCCTATGATCTTTGTGAGCCCAATTTTGTACTGGAGCTTTACCTACTTCCTAGTCTCGTTTACTGTGGTCTGTTGCCCAAGTCAAATCAGGATAAAGACTCTCATATCGTTTAGGTAATGTCACCTCTCGTTCATACTCTCTCTCTTCATGTAAAGGATTTTTATCATTTGAAAAATATTGTGATCTCCGTTCAAGGGATCGTGATCGTTTATCTCTCAACCTCACCTCTGGGGATTGATCTCTCTCACCTCTACCTCTTCGTTCAGAATGGTCTCTTCTCTCCTCTCTATCTCTCCCTTGCTCTCTTCTAGAATGAGACGATTCATCTCGTGTCCTATCCCACTCTCTCTCTCTCCCACTCTCTCTGCCTCTCACTCGACGTGGCAAACCATCATCTCCACTGTCATCAGAGAGATTAAGATCATAGTCCTGTTTACGGACTTTTCTAGCTCCTTCCTTCTTGTCCAGACCACGCTTACGGAACATTGCCCATAACACATTATTGGGCATATCATGAATATCATCACCTTTCACACCATCTTTAATTCAAGCCAGAAACATGTCACGTCTAGTGAATTTTTAATCATTAGTGCGACCTTCCGGTCGGGACTGTCGTTCAGGTTTAATCCATTCACCCAACTCACCGAGTTCACGCACAGCTTCAATCACTGCAGACAAAGCATTACCAGTCTGATTAATCAACAAAGTCATCATCACCTGCTTGTAAGCAGCGGGAGCAGTACGAATAATTCTGTTCCTCACAGAGGCATTGACCAAACCATCCATCAATCTATGTGCCGAATCTAAAAAGATAGCTGTCTTCATAACTTCCTCTTTTAATCGCTGAGAAGCATCTCTCAAAGTATACCACCGCTTGTCATTAATTGGCCAATCAGATTCAGTAGGGTATTTATGATTACAACCGTCCACAGCCAGCTGCAACAGACTCGTCTGATTGTTAGTATTGAATCTATGACATAATATCGACAGACAGAATATCTACCTACAAAAATATCGATACAAAAATATCGAAGTCAAAAATATCGGAGTTATATCTTCATAAAGGTAAGTACAAAAATATCGAAAATTTTATATCGTAGTACAAAATTATCGAAAGTAAAAATATCGTTTTTTTAAATGTATTAATAATAATGTAAAAATAGTTAAAAAATACATATAATTTTACAAATATTAAATAAAAACATTAAAACATATTAAAAAAATTATAACTAATACATATACATTTAAAATAAATTAAAAACTCTACATATAAATTAATATATATACGTACTCCACATATTCGCAACAGTAGAAAAATCGTTGGATAGCGTAGGGGTAAAATTTACTATTCCCACTCCAGAGGGTGCAACAGTAGGGAAAGCGTTGGATAGCGTAGGGGTTTAAATTACTATTCCCACTCCAGAGGGTACAACAGTAGGGAAAGCGTTGGATAGCGTAGGGGTAAAAATTACTATTCCCACTCCAGAGGGTGAAACAGTAGGGAAAGAGTTGGATAGCGTAGGGGTAAAAATTACTATTTCCACTCCAGAGGGTGCAACAGTAGGGAAAGCGTTGGATAGCATAGGGGTAAAAATTACTATTCCCACTCCAGAGAGTGCAACAGTAGGGAAAGCATTGGATTGCGCAGGGGTAAAAATTACTATTCCCACTCCAGAGGGTGCAACAGTAGGGAAAGCGTTGGATAGCGTAGGGGTAAACATTACTATTCCCACTCCAGAGGGTGCAACAGTAGGGAAAGCGTTGGATAGCGTAGGGATAAAAATTACTATTCCCACTCCAGAGGGTGCAACAGTAGGGAAAGCGTTGGATAGCGTAGGGGTAAAATTTACTATACACACTCCAGAGAATGCAACACTAGGGAAAGCGTTGGATTGCGTAGGGGTAAAAATTATTATTCCCACTCCAGAGGGTGCAACAGTAGGGAAAGCGTTGGATAGCATGGGGGTAAAAATTACTATTCCCACTCCAGAGGGTGCAACAGTAGGGAAAGCAGTGGATAGCGTAGGGGTAAAAATTACTATTTCCACTCCAGAGGGTGCAACAGTAGGAAAAGCGTTGGATAGCGTAGCGGTAAAAGTTATTATTCCCACTCCAGAGGGTGCAACAGTAGGGAAAGCGTTGGATAGCGTAGGGGTAAAAATGACTATTCCCACTCCAAAGGGTGCAACAGTAGGGAAAGCGTTGGATAGCGTAGGGGTAAAATTTACCATTCCCTCTCCAGAGAGTGCAACAGTAGGGAAAGCGTTGGATAGCGTAGGGGTTAAAATTACTATTCCCACTTCAGAGGGTGCAACAGTAGGGAAAGCGTTGGATAGCATGGGGGTAAAAATTACTTCCCACACTACTCCCCCTTTAACACACAACACACTACACATACAAAAAAAACAAAATTAATATAAATTTCTATTAATCAATTAATAACAATTAATATTACTAAATTGATGTAATTATAAATGAACTAATTAACACATATTAATGACTAATTAATTAACAATAAATACCAACAAATAAATACAATCTCTTTAATTAATTCAATTTAATTATATCACACCCTATCCCCCTATAAACACACAACCCACTACACATAAATAAATCACATCATTTAATCACTTAATAATTATTAATTACCAATTAATTATTAATTAACAATAACAATAAATTAAATATATTAGCACATTAACTCTAATTAATTTAATTTACTAATGAATATTATTTAATTACCAAATAATGAATTAACAATAATAAAAATGTATATATATTAAAACATTAACTCTAATTAATGTAATTAACTAATTAATATAAATTAATTACCAATTAATTATTAATTAAAAATATTTACAAACATATATTAATTAATGAACTAATTAATATTAATTAATTACCAATTAATTATTAATTAAACATATTTACAAAAATATATTAATTAATTAATTATTATTAAATTACTTCCCACCCTATTCCCCTATAAACCCACAACCCGCTCTGATACTAAAACGCAAAATGTAAACAAATTTACTAATTTTCAAACATACATTACAAAACATATTTAACAAACATATAAACAACATAATAAAATACATAACACTAAACAAAATTTCGATATTAGTAAATTTCGATATTTTCGATATTAGTAACATACATACCTTAAAAAAACGATATTCTGTCTGTCGATATTTTGGACATCGATATTCTATACCATCGAAATTAAAACATCGATATTATTGTATATCGATATTTTAATTTCGATATTTGGTCTCACTACCGTTAGTATTATAAGAACGAAAACGTTCCTGAACAGTAGGATCAGAACACAAAGTACAAAATTTCACAGCATCACCTCGATCTAACATGATTCCTGAAGCACCTAAATCAAAAATACGAACCATCCAAGTAAGCAAGGATTCACCCGACTTCTGCCGGAACCTTTCCAAAATGTCGTTAATTTCTTGTTGAGTAAAGTCTTCCAAGCTGTCAAGCGGAATACCCTGGGAGCATTAGGATTGCCCTGTAATTTACGTTGATAAATCGGCTGAGCAGAAATCTCAGCACGATCTTTAGATTCACAAGCATGTCTCGTGCGAGGAGTCGCACGCAGAACATTCTCTTCAGCCGAAGAAAATGAATCAGATGAGTTCCAGATATCACCATCCTATTCGTCAGGGTTCCAATCGAGCCCTGCCTTTGCAATAACCATACGCACTTTCCTGGTATTAACCCTTCCACGTCTGTGTCTATACTTGTATTTCGCAATGCGCACCGCAGACCTTTCGGCTACAGCCTGGTACGTCTCTAACTTGTCAGCAAGCAATTTATTCTGACAACGTAAAAGAGTAACATCATTTTGAACTTGAACAAACTGATCTTCCAAAGTTTTATTCTCACGTTGCAATTGAGAACATTTCTCGTGTACAAGCCTGTACGCGTTCAATAAAATCCAACCTCTACATCCCAATATGGGAAGCTCATCACCTTTCGCAACCGGAACTTTCTGCAAGCACGCAACCACCTGAGCTGGCTCAGCATCCTCCAAACATGAATTCCAGTTCTCACTCAAACCAGTAGAATTAGCCCATTCATGAGCAAGCGCTTCATAAGCAGTCGCCTCCCAACCAGGAATTTCCAAAGGCAACCGAAAAGACTGTTTCGACTTTTTTGAAAACATTTTAGAAAAACATAAAACAAACAAGAATAAACGAGAACAATATGAAACAATAAAAACATTACAACAAAACAAATATATACAAAACTAATCACGGCGAGAATCCACGGATCCCCATAGGAAATCACGAAGGCATACCCGCACCCATCAATCGAAAACGGTTTGTGACGCCAAATGTAACGACTGTGTTCTCAGTCCAAGCAGGCTACCAACCATAGCTAACCCAGTCGTCACGTAACCACACTCTTCTCAGGCCACTATTTACAAGATATCTAGAAGACTCACCTGAGAAGATGAAAAGAAGCTATTTACAAGCCTGTACAATCAAAGATACCGCTAACATCTAATGGATTCCATATCTTATCCTATAATTACCTCATCTTATATTCTTTATAGTCTCCCGACTTTTATCTTTAACGTCACCCGACGATTCTTTATAGTCTCCCGACTTTTATCTTTAACGTCACCCGATGATATCTTTAACGTCACCCGACGATTCTTTATAGTCTCCTGACTTTTATCTTTAACGTCACCCGACGATATCTTTAACGTCACCCGACGATTCTTTATAGTCTCCCGACTTTTATCTTTAACGTCACCCGACGATATCTTTAACGTCACCCGGCGATTCTTTATAGTCTCCCGACTTTTATCTTTAACATCACCCGACGATTCTTTATAGTCTCCTGACTTTTATCTTTAACGTCACCCGACGATATCTTTAACGTCACCCGACGATTCTTTATAGTCTCCCGACTTTTATCTTTAACGTCACCCGACGATATCTTTAACGTCACCCTACGATTCTTTATAGTCTCCCGACTTTTATCTTTAACATCACCCGACGATATCTTTAACGTCACCCGACGATCTACACTAATGGGGCTTCACCTTTATAAGTTATTTCCCAAATGAAATTCACACTCTTCCCCATCTCAGTTACCTTTTCAGAAGGGCATATCCCATCCTTCTGTATATCAGCACCTGGTTAAAAGGAAAGGTTAATCTCATTCATAAAAACAACATTCACAGATATTTATCATTGGGTCTTTATTCTAGAATTAAGCATGACAGAATGAGCCAAACAAACATGATTTAGCTTAGTTGAATTTGAATTTAAGGGTATTTGTTGAGCGCACGTTTACCAGGCGGTTTCATGGCGCTATGGGGGAGGAAACCTGAGTCCAATGGCAGAAGTGATTTAGATAGTGAAAGCCTGTGAGAACAGAAGAGTTTTCAGGGTACTGCGAAACTCCAGATAGGATGGTATCGATCTCATTGGGAGAGGTAAAGAGTTCCAGAATAGCGGAGCAAGAACAGAGAACTTAGAACCTCCCATTCTGCTCTTCTTGAACCTGGGCACCACCAAGAGAGACATAGAGGAGGAGCGTAGTTGTCTGCTGGGAATGTAGGGTTCAATTTTGGACTTAATAAAAGTCCGAGCTGTTCCCGCGAGGGCCTGAAACGTAATGCATCCCATCTTAAAAAGGGCCCTTTCTCTAATAGGAAGCCAATGAAGGGATCTGAGGAGAGGTGTGATGTGATGTGATTTAGGTAAGCCATAGACCAAGCGGGCGGCTTGGTTCTGCACCAGTTGGAGCCGCCGGATGGCGTAGGCGGGGACACCGTTGTGCAGTACGTTACCGTAATCTAAACGGTAAAGGACCATAGCCATAAGAATCAGCTTAAGAGCTGAAAAGGAAAAAAAAACGTGAGATCTTTCGAATGGTGCGCAAAGTAAAAAAACAAGAGGAGCCCACCGTGCTAATCTGGGAGTGTAAGGTGAGGTGTTGATTAAGCGTAATCCCCAGTGTCTTCACGGAGGGGGAAGGAGAAGGGGGAAGACCAAAAGAGGGGGGCCAAAAAATAGAAGACCAAGGATTGAGTTTACCACCAGTGAGAAGGAGCTCGGTCTTATCAGGGTTAAGCTTAAGATGGTTGAAGCTCATCTAATCCCTGATAAAGACCATCACCGACTGGAAATTGTGAATAGAGTCAGGAGAATCAGAGAGGTTAAAAATGAGCTGGAGGTCATCGGCATAATTATACACCGTGACCTCCATCCTCTGCAGAGCAAAAACAAGTGGAAAGATATACAAATTAAAAAGAAGAGGGGAGAGAGAAGATCCCTGGGGGACGCCACATTGCACTTTACGAGCAGGGGAGGAAAAATCCGCCAAATGGACTGCCTGTGAGCGGTCGCTCAGGAATGAACTAAGCCAGGCCAGGGCAGAACCTCCAATGCCTGCCGCCTCGACACGGGAAAGAAGAATGGTATGGTCCACCGTGTCGAAGGCGGCTGACAGATCGAGAAGAACCAGTGCCTGTGGGAGGTTAGCATCTAGCCCCTCTCTAAGTGTGTCCATGACGGAGACCACCACTTTTTCGGTGGAATGGAGAGGGCGGAGCCCTGCTTGGCACGGAGCGAGATAACCACTGTCCTCGGTGAAAGAACTGAGGACTTTAGGGGTGTGGCGTTCAAGGACCTTGGCCAGAGAAGGGAGGAGGGAAATAGGCCAATAGTTTACTAACGCTGTTGAGTCTGCGCCTGTTTTTTTTAAGATTGGGATGATGGTAGCTGATTTATGACGAGGAGCGACAATTCCTGACTTGAGGGTATCGTTGAGAAAAATAAGAGGAGGGGAAGGGCAAGTCAGGAAGATATCGCGCAAGATATAAGCCGGGCAGATATCGAAAGGGGATCCAGACTTGACACAGGGGAGCAAAGAAAGAAATATTTCTTTAGACAGGGGAGTTATATGGTCAAGGCGATGGGTGTTGAGTGGTGGGTTGGGGTTTAAAAAGGTTGGGGAAGGAGGGGGAATGTTGGCCTTAATGTCTGCAATTTTATTAATAAAAAATGATTCAGCGAGTCGCACAGGGGTTGGGAAGGTACAGGCTTGGAAGTAGTCCTGTCCGACGAGGCCAATTCAAAGACTGTAGCGAAGATTTCTCTGGGTTGGTTCTCAGCCCGGAGGATCTTATTGGAGAAATAGCTGGTTTTAGCGTCGAGGATGGCTTTCTTGTACTCAGCCTGGATGGAGGAGTACAGTAATTTAGAGGCAGTGCAATAGGTGCGTCTCCAAGCACGCTCTGCTCGGCGAACAGCCAGTTTTTTCTCCTTGAGCTCCGGGCTGAACCATTTATTGACGTCATGGGCGTGTCTTACCCTAATGCGCCTTAGAGGAGCCACCTGGTCACAGGCATTGGACAGCCAGTTGCTACCTACAACCTAAAAGGGGGCAAAATAAGTGATTAGATGAATTCTACACTAACTCAGAACGCCTCACCTTGGACGTGTGTCTTTCAATCTCGGCAGCGGAGCTGATCCCTCTCTCTTTCTCCTTGTCTTCAATAGGCTCGGACTCTGCTCTCCCTCTATGGCTCACGAATGCAGGTCTGCACCGCTACGCCTCGTCTACACTGCCATAGTTCCGAAATACTCGAACCCTCTTCTGGACTCAGTCTCTGCCACTCCCGTATGATATCACTACGGGACCCTTGGTCACCTTCCTTTCTCGTTTCAGGATTTCAATTAGCTGATGGTATCAGTCTCTCGGCACCAGCCTTCGGACCAACTTCTTCTGTCCACTCCACACGTTACTTCCTCACATCTCACTGCTCGCTCTTTGATAATATAGAGCTCTCTTTCTCAATGGAAAATTCCGTTATTAGGCCGACTCCCACCAAATTCCTGTACCAGTCCCCGGCTCTCTTCGCCCTCCACAGTGGCCACCTGCGTATTGCGTCTAGAACCGGGGAGACAAATACATTCCTCTGATAAGGGCCAGTCTTGACCGGTTTCTTACTAGCAGAAAACAGGCTAAACTCTAAACATTACCTTTACCCTGCAAGCGCCTCGGACAGTCGAGGCAGAAACACAAAATGCCTTCTCTCTAGCTTTCGGGCCTACAGACCCACAGAAACAATAAAAGGCACTAAACCCTGTCAAAGCACATAGGTAAGCCCTACAAATGAATGCAAATGCAACTAAGACTGAGATGGTAGTGGATTATAGTCACCACCAGTCTAAAAATAGAATAAAATTACCCTGTCGTTACACCTTTCTAATGCCTAAAGGGCTTCTCAAAGGGGAATGACTTCCCCTCAGAGAAAAGAGCATAAGGCCAGGATGAAGGCTGTCCAACTCCAGATAGAGAGGGAAGAGATAGCTTTGGCCCAAGCTAAACTTGCTTTAGCAAGGGAACAAAAATTGAGTGGATTAGATTCCACTGGTGGCAGCAATATCCCTAGAGATAAAGACAGGTCCTATGAACATAGAAACCTGAGTAAGATTGTGCCCCCCTACAAAGATCGGGATGACATCCACAAATTGATGACTGCTCTGGAGAGGGCCTGCATGGTACAGCAGGTTCCCCAAGATTAGTGGGCAGCAATCTTGGGGTACTCCTTTTCTGAGAAAGGGAGAGATAAGCTCCTCACAGTTAGTCCTGGGGATGCTAAAAACTACACTGTCCTGAAGAGTGCTCTTTTTTTTTTGTTTTTTTTTTGTCCTCATTTGCCTTACCCTCAAAAGGGGCGATACCAGACACCTTACACAACATAAAGACGCGAACTGTTATATTGGTGGCAGGGATGTCCCAAAAGCGAAGGGGCTTTCTTTGACTCCATCTAGGTATATTCCAACCTGCAGGACCTTTATCGTAACTAGGCTGGACCCGGTCCAAGGAGTGTTCATGGCATAATCATAGGACCCGGGGGAAAAAAAAAAAAAAAACGGAACTATCTCCAATTGATCAACAGGTCCCAAAAAGCCAAGTTACGTTTACTACATGATCTTTTGAGGTCAGCTTTAGATGTTTCATATAAAGATGAAAGCCACACAGAGTGTAATGGGGGTGTTTTCTCTACCCAATGAATACAAATTTGCCTTCTTGCCAATAAAATTGCATAGAAAAGAAAATATTTCGCCTTGCCTGTGATGTTATCTTCCAGCCCAAAGATGACAAGTGGTAGAGTTATTGACAAAGATGTATTTAGAATAGAGTTTAAGGTATTCTTCACTTCTTCCCAAAATCTTGCAATGTCAGGACAATCCAGGAACATGTGAACATCACAGGCTCCTACAAAGTTACACTTGTTACATTTTTTGTCTGGGAGAAATCTATAGAGTTTCAACGGTGTTATGTATGCGCGATGAGCTGAGAAGAGATGATTTCATCTTAACCATGAAGGCTTCACGATTTTATAAAGTAGCCCGAAGGAGTTTAGCCACATCTCCTCACATTGAAGACCAGTCACCTCCCCCCATAACTCATCTGGAAGATGAAACTCCCCCTCAATTTCCTCCAACAACTGCCAGTACCATGCGGCTACTTCTCTCCCTCCCATTGGTCGTTCCACTAACCGTTGCTCCAGTATGCTAGTCTTCCCAATGTGGGCATCTATGCGGCACTGGGATCTCACCCAGCTTTCCAGTTGAATGTATTTAAATCTGGAAAGCCCAGGGCCAAGTAGATCGTATAACTCGTCCCAGGCTATTAGTGATCCTTCTTTAAGTAACTGACCTAATCTTATGATGCCCGCTTGTTCGATTATGGAAGACAGGCTGTTTCTCAAACATAATTGTAGACCGGGTGAGTCCCAGATTGGAGAGTAGTTGGAATAATAGGACAAACCTAGTTTTTTCCTAATGCTAAGCCAGATTTTGGCCCATGACTGCAAGATTTTAAGTTTGATATTTTTAAAGAATTTCTGATTTCCAAATTTAAACATGAAACCATCCACTGCTAGATTCGCCCCCATTAGCATAGCTCTGTACATTGACTCAGTAGGAAGATTAGATGGCATTTTAGAAGCATTCTAGAGTGTGACATCTGGAAGGCCCATGCATAATACAATAAATCTGGCAATGCAAGGCCCCCTTCTCTCTTCTTCTTCTCAACTTTTTCCATGCTATTCTGGTGGATTTGTAATTCCAAATGAAGGAGTTAATTTATCGCTGACATTTTTCAATCATTTTGGGTTCAAAAGCCATGGAGATAGCATTAAAGACAAAGGTGAATTTTGGAAGAATACACATTTTAACTAGATTTACCCTGCCCATTATGGAAAGTGGCAGGTGAGCCCAAAATTTTAGAAGTTTTTTGCTCTCCCTGTATATTCTATCCAGATTGGTTTGTCCAATGCTGCCCACTTCTTGGGTGATTCTAATCCCTAGGTAGCGTATTGAAGTTGAAATGTTTACCCCAAGCTGTATATTTGGTAGGTTCCATACCATTATCTCGCTTTTACTCGAGTTGATGTCATAACCCGAGATATGACCAAATTCTTGAGCCCGTTGAATGACGACTGGAAATGCCTTAACTGGATCAGATGTAAAGACCAGGATATCATCTGCATAGAGTGCTACCCGCCTTTCCCATTCTCCGAAGCTAAAAGATGGAATATTAGCCTCCTCCCGCAGAAGCTGGGCAAACGGTTCGATGTATAGGTTAAATAGGAGAGGGGAAAGCGGGCAGCCCTGCCTTGTACCTCTGGTTATGTTAAAGGCTTCCGTCAGGGCCCCGTTGACCAGCAACCTGGCCGTAGGAGCACCGTAAAGTTGTTTTATAGTTCTACAAAAGCCTTCCCCACAGTTGAATGTTTTAAGTACGTCATTTAGATAGAGCCAGTTGACTCTATCAAACGCTTTAGTTGCATCTAAAGGTAAAGTAGCTTAAGGTAGAGAAAAAGCTGTGGCGATGTCAATGGCCTCTATCAGTTCGTGTGTTAAATCTGCTAGTTGTCGACCCTTAATAAATCCTTTTTGGTCTGAATGGACTATGGTACCAATAACACTAGCCAATCTTGTTGAAATAATTGTAGTGAATATTTTATAATCATTATTGAGTAATGATATTGGTCTATATGACCCGCACTCAAGGGGGGATTTCCCTGGTTTCGGGATAAGTACAATTGTAGCCTCCCCCCAGGATTTAGGTGGCGAATCTCCTTCTATTAGGATACCATTAAATAGGGCCGTCAGCACAGGGGTGATGATATTTTCCAATGATCTATAAATTTCTCTCGGCAGTCCGTCTGGACCTGCCGCTTTTCCATTTTTTGATTGACGAATAGCTTTTTTCACCTCAGCCTCTGTTATCTCAGTCTCTAAGGATTTACTCTGAGTTGTTGATAGGGTTGGAAGCGTAATGGCTTCCAGCCATCTATCCCTTGCTTGCTAGTCATTAGGAAGATCTTCCCTACAAATCGCCTCAAAAAATTCAAAGAAGGCTCTACCTATTTCTGGGTTAGTAGATCTTGTCTCGGCCTCTCCCTCTATCCTGATTTCCCTGATGTAATTAAGGGCTTGGTCAGATTTTATTTTCCATGCTAGCACTTTCCCTGCAGCTTCTCCAAATTCAAATTGAGAGATCTTGCTCGCTTCCCACCTTTTATTTACTCTCTCCTGTAAAATATTTTCCAATTGGGACTTTAACTCGGCCAATTTTTCCTGTTCTTCTGATGTTCCTGAGGATGGGTCGATCTTTGACTCTAGAAGTTTCATATCTTGTTCTAGTCTAGTTACCTTTTCAATGTATATTTTCCGCCTATAAGAGGCTCTATTAGTAATCTGCCCTCTTAAGAAGGCCTTGAATGTCTCCCAAACAAAAGTTGGGCCTGCAGAATTACTGTTTATATCAAAAAAGGCTAAAGACTCGTCTGCCAAAAATTTGACCTCTTCTTCTTCGAGCAAGAGTGTCCGGTCAAAAGACCAGGATGGATGTTTAATGGAATTTTCAAATCTCAAAGTGAATATTAATGCGGAGTGGTCTGACAGATGTGATGGTAAATAATCTATCGTTGTTAGAGTATCCTTTAGACAGTAGCTGAAGAGAGCATAGTCAATTCTAGACCGTCTTTGCTCGCTCCGAAGCGGTCGCTCCCCACCCTCCCTGACCATCCAGAATTTGCAGCGCTACACTCCGCCTTGCAGCCTGGTATCGTAGCGCTTGGTGATAATTACTAACTGAGCTCGCATTGCCTGAAATCATTTCCGTAGCGCCTGGCATCGTAGCGCTTTGCTGATAATTGTACTTTGCTCATTGGTTTTTAATAATCATTGTTAGGCTGCTCGCATCTCCTGCAATATTATTTGTGCCTGATTGTGCCGCTACCACTGCCCGGATCATAGCGCTATTCCGGCTGTGCCCCTGTTTCGCTTTCTGTTTGTGCTGCCATTTTGTTGTTGTGACTATTGGCCAGTCTCTCCTCCCCGCTCCCGCCTCCCAGCTGACCCTCCCTCCCACTGATACAGAAGGCTCGTCCCATCTGGACTAGCGCTGTGACCGTCTTTGCTCGCTCCGAAGCGGTCGCTCCCCATGCTCCCTGACCATCCAGAATTTGCAGCGCTACACTCCGCCTTTGGTATCGTAGCGCTTGGTGATAATTACTAACTGAGCTCGCATTGCCTGAAATCATTTTCGTAGCGCCTGGCATCGTAGCGCTTTGCTGATAATTGTTAATTGTACTTTGCTCATTGGTTTTTAATAATCATTGTTAGACTGCTCGCATCTCCTGCAATATTATTTGTGCCTGATTGTGCCGCTACCACTGCCCGGATCATAGCGCTATTCCGGCTGTGCCCCTGTTTCGCTTTCTGTTAGTGCTGCCATTTTGTTGTTGTGACTATTGGCCAGTCTCTCCTCCCCGCTCCCGCCTCCCAGCTGACCCTCCCTGGCTCCACCCCCCCCCACTATCCACTTATGTCAGATGCACTTGCACGCAGCGTTCACGCGCAGTGGAAGCGCCCCATGCGCGCCGAAGGCGCGCCAAAGGTAAGCCCGTCTACGCCCGTCCGCGCCTGGACCGCGCCCAGCGCCAGACCCCCTGGTCCCCGCAATCCCAACTCCACCCGCTTAACGTACGACGCCGCAACCCTCTCAACACTTAACCCCGGCCGACTCCCAAACTGCCACCAAGCCACCCCAGGACACACCCACGGACCCTTCACTTGCCACTCTTGCAAGTTCGACTGCACCAAGACCCACACCAAATCCACAAACTCCAAACAGAGTTCCGACACTAACCACCTGAAGTGCATCCTGCTCAACACCCGCTCGGTCCACAGACACGCCATTGACCTTTGGAACCTACTCGACACAACATCACCAGACGTCGCCTTTCTTACAGAAACTTGGATGAACGCCTCATCAGCGCCCGACATCGCCATAGCCATCCCGGACGGCTACAAGATCATCCGAAAGGACCGCATCAACCAAACAGGAGGAGGCATCGCCATCGTCCACAAGAACACCATCCGCATCACGTCCAGTTCCGACGATAACCTCGCAGCCGCCGAACACCTTCACTTCCAGATCCACACCAACCCCAAGACCACACTCAGAGGCACCCTCATCTACAGACCACCAGGACCCCACACACAATTCAGCGAAGACATTACTGACTTCATCAGCCCACACACCCTCCCCTCCGAGGACTACATTCTACTGGGAGACCTCAACTTCCACTTGGAAAAGAAAAACGACAACAACACCACCACCCTTCTGGACAACCTCGCCACTCTCGGACTCAAACAACTTGTCGACACCCCCACCCACTATGCCGGACACACGCTCGACCCAATCTTCACCTCTAGCAAGCACATCTCCTTCAATCACACCACAGCTCTCCATTGGACGGACCACAGCTGCGTTCACTTCATCTACAAAAAGACTACGACCCACAACCACCCTCAACCAATCCCTCGCAGAAACTGGAACAAAATTACCACCGACCAGCTCTTCACATCGCCTCACCAAAACCCTCCTGCTATATCATCGGACCCAAACCTTGCAGCCACCAACCTTACACATTGGATCACCCACAGCGCTGACGAACTAGCACCCTTGAAAAACCATCAAATCATGCAAGGTAGCAAAAAAGCCCCCTGGTTCAACGATGACCTTAAGAAATCCAAGAAGATCTGTCGCACCCTCGAGAAAGCCTGGCGAAAAAACCCAACCATTGACAACCTGGCCACCTTCAAAAACGCTACCCGCAAACACCACCAACTGATCCGATCCACCAAGAAATCAGCATTCAAGGATCGACTAGACAACAACGCACACAACAGCAAGGAACTATTCAACATCGTCAAAGAATTTACCAACCCCACCGCCGGCACCAACTACATCACTCCCTCTCAAGACCTCTGCGACTCCCTAGCCTCATTCTTCCACAACAAAATCGCCAACATACATAACAGCTTTGAAAACCAGTCCGGAGACCAGCCCACCCCACCCACTTCCGAACCAAAACCCCCCCCCAACAACCTTTGCGCTTGGAACCCAATCACCAATGAAGACACCATCCGCCTGATGAACTCCATCCACTCAGGATCGCCAACCGACCCATGTCCCCACCCCATCTTCAACAAAGCAAACTCCATTATCGCACCCCATCTCCGAGACGTCATCAACTGCTCCCTCAACTCCGCTACCTTCCCGGAAAGCTGGAAACATGCTGAACTCAGCGCCCTCCTGAAGAAACCCACAGCAGACCCCACGAACTTAAGAACTACCGCCCCATTTCGCTCCTCCCATTCCCTGCCAAAGTCATTGAGAAAGCCGTCAACAGTCAGCTCGCCGCCTTCCTCGAATCCAACAAATCCCTGGACCCTTCACAGTCTGGCTTCCGAACCAAACACAGCACCGAAACCGCACTCATCGCAGCAACAGACGACATTCGAACACTACTGGACAACGGAGAAACAACCACCCTCATCCTACTTGACCTCTCCGCAGCCTTCGACACAGTCTGTCATAGCACCCTTATACAACGCCTCAGCAACATCGGAATACAAGGAAAAGCATTGGACTGGATCACCTCGTTCCTCGCCGGAAGAACCCAGAGAGTCCGCCTCCCCCCGTTTAGATAAGAGGCCACCGAAGTCATCTGCGGCGTACCACAAGGATCATCACTCAGTCCCACCCTCTTCAACGTATACATGAGTCCCCTCGCATCCATCGCGCGCCAACACAACCTCAACATCATTTCCTACGCAGACGACACCCAGCTGATCCTCTCCCTCACCAAAGACCCAAACACCGCCAAAACCAACCTACTCGAAGGAATGAAAGAAGTAGCCGAGTGGATGAAGATCAGCCGTTTAAAACTAAACTCGGACAAAACGGAAGTCCTCATCTTAGGATCATCCCCCTCCGCCTGGGACGACTCATGGTGGCCACCGGCCCTGGGAAACGCACCCATACCCACGGACCACGCTCGTAACCTAGGCTTCATCCTGGACTCCTCCCTCTCGATGACCAGACAAGTCAACGCTGTCTCATCATCATGCTTCAACATCCTACGTATGCTCAAAAAAATCTTCAGTTGGAGCCCCACCGAAACAAGAAAGACGGTCACCCACGCACTGGTCACAAGCCGACTGGACTACAGAAACACCCTTTACGCCGGAACCACAGCCAAACTACAGAAAAACTCCAACGCATCCCAAACGCCTCAGCCAGACTCATACTGGACATCCCCCGCCAAGCTCACATTTCCGGCCACCTGAAAGACCTCCACTGGCTCCCCGTCAACAAGAGAATAACATTCCGTCTCCTCACCCACGCACACAAAGCCCTCTATGACCTAGGACCCGAATGCCTCAACACTCGCCTTTCCTTTTACACCCCCACCCGCCAACTACGATCGTCCAATCAAGCCCTCGCCGCAATTCCACGCATCCATAGATCCACCATGGGGGGAAGATCCTTCTCCTACTTAGCGGCCAAAACCTGGAATTCTCTAACCACCCACCTCCGCCTTACACAGAACCACCTATCCTTCAGAAAACAACTAAAAACTTGGATATTCGATAAGTAAAGTTCCCCCCTCCCTCAAGCGCCTTGAGACCCTCTGGGTGAGTAGTGCGCTATACAAATGTTAAACTTGAACTTGAACTTAGATTTGTGTTTGAAGCGACTATTCCTAAAGGACACCCCTAGCTTATTGCCAACTCTTTCTCTCCACAAATCCGCCAAACCAAGTTGTGTCACGGTTGTTTTAAGGGTTTGTCTGGATTTAGCAGAGCTACAAATTCTGGATTTTGTCGATTTATCCAGTCTGGGGTCTAAAACAATGTTGAAGTCCCCCATCCAGATTACTGGATCCTGGACTGATATTAATTGATTCCTTACAGCGTCTAGGTGCGATGGGTCATCTGAGTTCGGACCGTAGTAACCCACTAAGGTCCTAATCTGACCATCGAGGGAGACTCTCACTATTAACCATCTACCTGTGTGGTCTTCTTTGCAGTCTAGAATTTGCGCTTTTGCAGATTTTTTAAAAATAAATATTATCCCCCTTATATTAGCATTGTGGTCTGTAGTACAGAATTTATCTATCCACCTCTGCTTTCTTAATATGGTGGTAGCCTCTATTTTAAGGAGATGAGTTTCCTGGAGCGCTATGATCTGCGCCTGTGAGTCTCTCAAATATTGTAAAATACGGTCTCGTCTACCTCTCACGCGCAGACCATTTACGTTCCAGGACATATAATGAATAAATGTCATGTTATAACTTCAATCCCTAACACCTTCACTCTTTTACTTCTTGTTTGAAAATTTTTTAGTTTTAGCATGAGGAAAGTTTGATTTTGAAAAAAATAGAAGGCTGGAATACTAAAACGGGCTGACAGATGAGGATTTTTTACTATTTTAACCTCCCCCCTCTCCCACCCCCTAGGAAACCCGCCCTTACTTACTCTGGCTTGGTGTCTAGCCAGATTTACGCCCACCTACAGCCTACCCTTCGACCCCCCACTGCTACAGTGTCTTCGAGTAGAGAGTTACTGTTGCCGAGCAAGTATGGACGAAAGGTAATCAATTACTATTGTACGAGAGAAGGATATTTGCAGGCCAACTTTTTTCTTTTCCTTTTTTTTCTGTTTTTTTGTGTGCTTTTTTTATTGTTATTATTATTTCATGTATATATCTCTATTTTGTTTAAATGAATACAAGATTCAATTTTATTACATTTTTTATTGTTTTAATCTCTTTTTTTTTCTTTCCCTTTTCTTTTTGTTTATTTTTACCCTTTTCACACTTCACACTTTTGTGATAATCCTTCCCTTTGAATTTATGCAAAGGTTGAGGTTTGAGGTATCTGACATTTTTTGAAATAGCTTCTCTTTAGGAGCATGTGGAGACCTATAAGGATCCTAAAAGATCTATGTACCTCTAGTGATGCCTAGGTTAAATTGTTTTATGGGCCTGGGCTTGGGCATGTTCTCGGATGGATTCTAATAGGTCATCGGCGTCGTGTGTAGAACGGATGTTATGCATCTTGTTATTATACATGATCCGTAGAAATGCAGGGAATCTCATCTGCACCATGGCTCCCAATGGCCTAAATTTGTCCATGCGCTGCCCCAACTCCCACTGTCTATTCAGTGTAGTTTTGGAAAGATCAGAACGTATCTCGAAGGAGAAATCGAGGCCTTTCATTCTACCGGCTTTCAAAGCAAGATTTAGAATCTTTTCTTTAAGAGTATAAGTCAGAAAGTTGATTAACACTTTTCTAGGTTTGGTTCTTGCCGGATTCATACGAAACCGATCTCTGTGTATCCGCTGGATATCCTTGTCTAGCTCTTCAACTGTTTCTTCAAGATTAAGGGATCCCTTTAGTAAGTGTATTATAAAGCCTTTAAGGTCCCCACCTTCCTTGCCTTCTGGAATTTTTAGGAGCCGAATGTTATTGCGTCTAGAATAATTTTCTAGCACTTCAATTTTCTCTCTCATGCTCTCTCCATCTCTTTGGAGGGTGTGTATTTTAGATCTAGCAGTCTCTAAGTTTGTGGTCAAAAGACCTACCGAGCTTTCTAGTATTTCAGTTCTCTCACATAGGCCATCAACCTTTTGACCTAGTTCCACACATGTTGCTCTAATTTCACTCTGGTTAATTTTAGAAACTGCAAAATCTTGTCTTATCTCCTCTCTCATTGCCGCAATAGAGCATACTATGGCCTCGAGTGCATTTCCGACACCCGGTTCCAAACTCTGACCTGCTGCGTCCTTATTCTTCTCCTTTCCTGCTGCTAGTGTCTCTTCTTCTGGCATTCCCTTTTGTTGGGTAGATGCTACATTAGCAGTACCATTCTCTATGCGCATTACTGAATCAGGCGGGTTAGGCACTAAAGGAGCATCAGACACTGCCCCTTCAAGGGACAAAATCGAGGAGGAGTCTGACCTGGAGGAAACAATGGGTATACCCTGCCCTGCTTGCTTGTCCTGCTGTAAGTTTTTTTCCATACCTGCGGCCATATCCTGTGTGATCTCTAATACTTGGGGCAAAGCTCTAAAGTAAGAGCGCAGTGATGGAGTTATGTCGCCTGGAGCTTTTAATATTTTTATTTTTGGGCTGTTTTTGCCTTGTGTATCCCTCTTTCACACTCTCTGGCTTTTATTTTCGCTCCTGAACTTTTCTTGGAGCCTCCCCCAAGGTGCACCCTGGGAGCTGTAGTACGTTTTCTTCCAGCCCAAGCTCCTTACCTCGATTTCTAGTTTTGCTCCTTGTAACTCTCACTTGCAGATCTTTATTTTTATTTTTATCGCTGCCTGCCTTCGGCCCTTCTTTAAATAGCTCGAACACCTTACTTGTACTTGGAGAACAAGCACCCCGGTCTCCAGGCTCCTCCGAACCAGCCACCGCCGCTACCGCTACCGCTAATACACCGGTTGTCTCCTCGGCAAAGGCAGAGCTGTGTAGTGCCACGACCCTCGGGGTTGTCTCTCCTTTTCCTCCGCTGATCGAGACCGCCATATGGGATCTCCGAGCGGCGGCCGCACGGCCGCGCCTGAACTCCACGGCTGCCCGATCCCAATGCAGGACAGAGGCGGAGACAGGCGAAGGAGACACCGCCGGCGGGCACATTCGCCGAACCTTGTCCTTCTGCTCTATAAATCACTCCTCTTCGGAATCTTCTGCTAGATTAAATTATGTTTCATCCCTCAAACCTCTCCGCAAGTCCCAAAAAGTTCGTCAGCATGCTCCGAGCATCAGCAGCAGTAGGGATCTCGGGAGGCTGCTCTGAGCGTGCAAGCCGCTCTAGCCTGCGGCCGCCATGTTTTGACCTGAAGAGTGCTCTTATTGATGGGTTTGGCCTAACCACTGAGCAATACAGGTTCTTGTTCAGAGATACCCAAAAAGCTCAGACTCAGGACTGGACTGATTTTGTTGATTGTGCCACTAAGGCTCTGGAGGGTTGGTTGCTGGGAAGTAAAGTCACAGACTATACAGGATTGTACAATCTAATAATGAGAGAACAGATCCTTAATAATTGCCAGAACCAGCTGTTGCATCAACACCTGATTGACTCAGATCTGACCTCTCCCCAAGAATTGGGAAAGAAGGCAGACAAATGGGTCAGAACCAGGGTTAAGCAGAAACCCCAGAACCATGGAGGTGACCAGAAAAAGGCAGACCAGAAGGGTGGAGATCAGAAACAAAAGGACCAGAAGTCTTCTTCAGGCCCCCAAAATACTTCTAATGATGGGGGGTCCCAAACTGGAAAGAAAAAGAAGAAGAATGATGGGCCAAAGAAACCTTGGTGCAATACCTGTAAATCAGTTTCACACTGGGGTAGTGAATGCACTAAGAAAGGTACACCCCCTACCACTGCAGCCCCAGGACTCATGCAGAGATGCAAGGTATTTCAGCACATGTCCTAGCTGTAACCAGGTCCCAGGCCAAGAAGTGCCTACCTGAACCTGTGCTGGATCTTGAAACTATAGACCAGACACAACCCAAGAGGAAGAGCAAGAGGGTTAAGGCAGTGCCTTCCACCTTGCCCCAGGTTGAGGATCAGCCCTCTCAGGAGGATGATTCTGTGATCCAAGAGGAGACTGTCCTGGAAGAGCTTGAACCTGATCAGGTTGAGTTTCTGGGGACAGGGGGACCCTCAAGGGCAGATCTGGGGCAGGCTCAGTTACCTTGTCCTTCTCTTGAACCCCTCAGAAAGCAGGCTGCTGCTGAGGCTGCTGGGAATGCTCAAGGTACCCATAAAGTATATTGGGATGATGGGCTCCTTTATTCAGAGGCTAGAGACCCCAAGCCTGGTGCTGCCAGGAGGTTGGCCATACCTCTGCAATTTAGGGGCTTCCTTCTAACCTTGGCCCACGAAATTCCTCTAGCAGGACACTTAGGCCAGAACAAGACTTGGGACAGGCTTGTCCCTCACTTTCACTGGTCTCACATGTCAGAGGATACCAAGGAGTTTTGTCGCTCCTGTGACACCTGCCAAGCCAGTGGCAAGTCAGGTGGAACCACAAAGGCCCCCCTAATACCACTACCTGTGGTGGGGGTACCCTTTGATGAGAGAGTTGGGATAGACATTGTTGGACCAATGGATCCCCAAACAGCATCTGGGCAGAGATTTATACTGGTGGTAGTGGATCATGCCACCAGGTATCCAGAGGCAATTCCCCTGAGGACGACAACAGCTCCTGTTGTGGCAAGGGCCCTACTTGGAGTTTTCTCCAGAGTGGGCTTTCCAAAGAAGGTACTTTCAGACAGAGGTACCAACTTCATGTCTGGATATTTGAAAGCAATGTGGAAAGAGTGTGGTGATAACTATAAGTTCACCAAACCCTACCATCCACAGTGCAATGGGCTTGTTGAAAGGTTCAACAAGACCCTAAAGGGAATGATAAAAGGGTTACCTGAAAAGCTTAGGCGAAGATGGGACATCATTTTACCCTGCCTACTCTTTGCTTACAGAGAGGTCCCACAAAAGGGGGTTGGCTACAGCCCTTTTGAGCTTTTGTTTGGACACCCTGTAAGGGGTCCCCTGTGTCTTGTGAAGGAAGGATGTGAGTTACCTCTCAAAAAGCCTAAACTTGACATAGTGGACTATGTACTTGGTCTCCGCTCCAGGATGGCTGAATACATGGAGAAGGCTACCAAAAACCTTGAGGCCGGTCAAGAATTACAGAAAGCTTGGCATGACCAAAAGGCTGTGCTGACTGAGTACCAGCCAGGACAGAAGGTGTGGGTGTTGGAGCCAGTGGCCCAAGCAGCTCTCCAAGACAAATGGTCTGGACCCCACACCATACTTGAGAAAAAGGGAGAGGTCACCTACTTGGTGGACCTTGGCATCTCTAGGAGCCCCCACAGGGTGCTCCATGTCAATAGATTGAAGGCATATGTGGACAGGGCAGACATGGGCTTGCTCATGGCTACAGATGGGGACCAGGAGGGAGGAAGAGAGTGACCCTCTCCCAGACCTGTTATCCCAAAACCCTGATGATGGTTCAGTGGATGGAGTAGCCTTGTCAGGCAGCCTCTCTGACCAGCAGCAATGGGAATTCAGACAAGTTCTGCAAGCTCACAGACATATGTTTTCTCTAACACCCAGTCAAACTAACTGGTGCACCCATGAGGTGGACACTGGTGACAGTCTGCCTGTGAAGAATAAAATCTACAGGCAACCTGACCATGTCAGGGATTGTATAAAGTCTGCGGTGCAGAAAATGCTTGAACTTGGAGTGATTGAGCCATCAGAGAGCCCCTGGGCCAGCCCAGTAGTCCTTGTTACAAAACCTCATACCCAAGATGGAAAGAGAGAAATTAGGTTCTGTGTGGACTATAGAGGTCTCAATGCTGTCACTAGGACAGATGCTCACCCCATTCCAAGGGCAGATGAGCTCAATGATAGATTGGCTTCTGCCAAATTTCTGAGCACATTTGATCTGACAGCTGGCTATTGGCAAATCAGGTTAGCTGAGGAGTCCAAGGCCAAAACAGCTTTCTCAACCCCAGGAGGTCATTATCAGTTTGTGGTAATGCCCTTTGGTTTGAAGAATGCACCTGCCACTTTCCAAAGGTTGGTGAACCAAGTCCTTGCTGGGTTGGATGACTTTTGTGCAGCTTATCTAGATGATATTGCTGTCTTCAGCTCCACCTGGGAGGATCACCTGATCCACCTGAAGAAGGTTTTAGACGCCCTGCAAAAGGCAGGCCTGACTATCAAGGCCACAAAGTGCCAGATAGGGCAGAGTAAGGTTGTGTACCTGGGCCACCTGTTAGGTGGGGGTCAGGTTCAACCACTGTAGAGCAAGATCCAGGCCATACAGGACTGGGCTCCTCCAACCACCCAGACCCAGGTCAGAGCTTTCTTGGCCCTGACTGGGTACTACAGAAAATTTGTAAAGAACTATGTGTTCATTGTGACACCATTAAATGATCTGACATCCAAGAAGATGCCAAAAAAGGTTCAGTGGACAGTTAGCTGTCAAAAGGCATTTGAAGACCTGAAGAAGGCCATGTGCTCTGCACCTATCCTAAAGAGTCCTGACTACTCCAAAGAGTTCATTGTCCAAACAGATGCTTCTGAGGTGGGGGTGGGAGCTGTGCTTTCACAACTTAATGTAGATGGTCAAGACCAACCCATTACTTTTATTAGCAGAAGGCTGGCCCCTAGAGAGAAACGTAGGTCAGCCATTGAGAGGGAGGCCTTTGCTGTGGTTTGGGCCCTGAAGAAGTTGAGACCATACTTGTTTGGCACTCACTTCAAGATTCAGACCGACCATAAGCCCCTCTTGTGGTTAAATCAGATGAAGGGTGAAAATCCCAAACTGCTCAGGTGGTCCATTTCCCTACAGGGGATGGACTTTACAGTGGAGCACAGACCAGGGACTGACCATGGCAATGCAGATGGTCTCTCCAGGTATTTCCACTTAGAACATGAAGACTTATCTGGTCAAGGTTAAGTTTAATGTCCCTGCGTTGGGGGGGGGGGGTATGTAGGAGAGTAGGGTCTGCTTTCCTATGGTCACCCCCATTTTTGCTTTTTTTGCTTCACTGGTTTTCGACATAATGTGGCTGTGGGCCTGCTAATCAGACCCACAGCCTGCTGTTCTCTCTCTAAATTCACATCCATGTACTTTAGGTACATCACCAATTGGGATTGGGTCACCTTATGAGCCCCTGTACAGTGTACTATAGGTACCCAGGGCATCGGTGCATCCAAGGCCTACCAGGAGCTGCAGCATATCTTTTGCCACCCCTGGCTGGCCATCCAAACAGACACAACTGGCTGATCACTCAGCTGGGGCAAGGTCGTGTAATCACCCCTTGCTTAGATATAGTATACCTATGTCTAAACCTATATCTGGACACATATACACCTATAAGTCACTCCTATGGCAGGCCTTAACAATCCTGGAGGCAGAGTGCTTGGTTTTATGTGAGATGGTGCTCTAGCATGAGCTGAGCCTGTCTGCAGCTTTCGGAACCATTTCCTTATAGCTGTTCCAGGGTATTGCCATACCATATACTCTTAAGTGCATTATAATCCTCGCGGTTATTGCTAACTTTGGTTTGGCTTTATCAAAACATGTCGTGTAAGGTGTCATACACTTTGGAATACTACCCCCTCGCCAGTTCTGGCGACGGGGGTAGCATTCCACCCTTCTAGAGGGAGAAGACATGTTACTTTACTTAAACGCGGTTAAATCAGTAAACATCCTTTACAACGCAACTTTTACCACGCAGTGCCTTTACGACGCAACTATTACAACGCATGTCATTACAACGCATAGCGCTGAGGGGCGCTCTAGGATAGGGAATAGATTTAATTTACTATCCAACACCTTTCCTACTATCCACGGGGACTGGAGTTGGAATAGTAAATTAAACTATTCACTATCCAGCACCCCTTAACACTATGCGTTGTAACAGCATGCGTTGTAAAAACTGCGATGTAAAGGCATGCGTGGTAAAACCATGCGTTGTAATGTCATACATCCGGTTAAATCTAACCAGAGCCTCAGCATCACAAAATGGATGCTGCTGCCACAGACACGGGTCTGGCCTCCTGCTGCTGACCGAAACTCCGGCAGGGGAGGCCTGGACAAAAGGTTTCCTGTCACAGGGAGGTGTTACACCACCCCAGACAGGAGATAGTGGATTGAGGCAGGCAGGGCGAGTGAAACTAGACACTGCCTGGGGCGCACAAGGCTCCCCATGCATAACCCAGTTCAAACCGGTGCTGGGGCACTCCAGCCCCAGCTCTGGTGCGAAGCTGTACAAAGGGAAAGGGGTGTAACCACCCCCTTCCTGGGTCCCACCCATAGGAGGGACCTAGCAGGTAATCCAGCCCCTTGATTTGGAATAAAGGTAGGAGCTGTGTCCATAGACTTTAGATAATCCTGACTGAAACTTTGAAACAAAACTCTGGACCCTTCGACATCCCACTCGACGTGGAAGACTGAAGAATCTCCCTTGTGGTCAAGGAGTGACCACCCTGTGCAAACAGGCACCATCCAGCGCCCAACTGTTTGCTTTGTTTCAGCTCCCGCCGGAGCTCGAGCGACAGAGATCGACAAAAACCAGATTCCCAGACATCCAACAGCCCGATCCACAGCCACAGCAAAGCTGAGACCCATGAAGGCGACGTGAGACGTGGGACTGGCCATCTTTAAAAGACTGCGAAGTGCTTCCAGTGCAGCTCCCGAGGCACCCTCGAAGCTGTGCATTGGGGTTTGAAAAGCCCCACCCCTGAGCAGCTTGTACACCGGAGATCACCCCTCCACACTCACCGAGTCCTGTGTGGGGCCTTTTTGCAATTTCCTGCTTGACGCGTCTGTCCAGTCACTTGCCCATTGGCTAGTGGCCTCTACAACGACGAATATTTAAATCTACTCTGCTGGTCTGGTTGCTCCAGACTGGCCCTCGCTCCCCTGAAAAGGAGCAGTCTCTCTGACCTTGCTGGTCCGAGTAAGAAGAGATCTTCAAATCCTGCGTGAGTTGCATTTGCCAAGGCCTGTTGACTCTGATCCGGAAGCCGACACCGCCGACAGCGAGAGCCTTTGTGGGACAATCCGTGTTTCACTCCTGGTCATTGTCGATGCCCCTGAGTCCACGTGGCAGCGGAGACAAGCTTCTCGACAACCACCTGATTGCGCCCGACATCGCCTGGTTCCTTCCTGGTTCCATCCTGGTCACTGGCTAGTGACCCAGACTCTGTCCCCTCTGCTTTCAGGTTCTCTACATCTTCGATCCACCCTTGGATCCAACCAAACTCTTCTCTCCTGGCCTAACCATTGTTCGAGACGTGGTACTTATACCACTATTTTAGTATATGGTTTTAGTGGCCACCGGGCCTATCCATAATTGTGCAACTTTTGTATCTTTAACTGTGCTTTTGCTTAAATGCTTGTGCCTCTATCCTCATAAAGAGGACAGAGGATTATTCTAGTAATAAATACATATATTTTTATAATATATAACTTGTGTGGTGTCCTTTCATTTGGTATTAAAAGGATTGCATATGGTAAAACAGCTGGCTTCACATGCCCTCTTGAGTTAAGCCTAAGACTGCTTAGGCCTATGCTACCCCTAGGATAGCTTGTCTATAAGGTTGACTTACAACCACTCACCATAAGGGTTGCTTGGACTGATACAAGGTGCTCACTAGAATAGTGAACATCATACATCAGGCCAACTTCTCACAAACCACCATCAATAAGGGTCGTTTAGACTGGTGCAAGGTGCCCACTAGAATAGTGGACATCATATGCCAGGTTAACTTCTCACAGTGCTGGCAGCCTCAGTCCGCATGGATGGACTGTAGAGTGTGCTGGGAGGGCCGCAGTCCGTATTGATGGAGTGTAGAGTGTGCTGGGGGGTGCAGTCCATATTTATTTAAAAGTTTTATATAGCGCTAGCTTGACCCGTAGGTATCAGAGCCCTTTACATGCACACTGTACAAACAAAAGAAAATTGCATTATATAGTAGGAAGGCAGTAAGGAAGCACAACAGATAAAAAAATACAACTTGAAAAATAGGTAAACAGTGTTGGGGAGGGAGAGAAAACAAACAAAGGTGGCTAACTCAGGCCGGTCACCAACTATCCTTGAATGTCAAGAGAGAGTAGAGTCAACTCGGATATTGAAGTCTAGGTTAGGTGACGTTGGTCAGGAAAGTTTTTTGGATTTGGTCGGTGGATACTTTTCGGAGAGAATAGGATTAGTTCAGTTTTATCTGGGTTGAGCTTTAAGTGGTTAGCGTTGAACCAAGTTTGGATCTTGATTAGAGTGACATTGAGGTGTCGGATGTCGCTAGGTAACTTGATTTTGAAATAGATTTGGGTGTCATCCGCGTAAAGGTGGTAATTCACTCCAGCTTTTTTCAAGATGATTGTGAGGGGCTCCATGAAGAGATTGAAGAGGGACGGGGAGAGGATTGAGCCCTGCGGGACCCCAAGTGTGACTTTTGTTGGCTTCAAGAGACAAGAGTTGATTTTAATTTGTTGCAAGCAGTGTTGAAGGAAGGAGGTGAACCATTTTAGTACTGTGCCATTATTGCCGGAGCGGTTCTTCTGGATGATTTACTGTGTTGAATGCCGCAGATAGGTCAATAAGGATGAATAGGCAGGCATCACCCTCATCTAAAGCCTTGTGAATATCGTCAGAGATGTTGAGCATAGCTATTTCAGTGCTACAGCCTTTCCTGAATCCTGATTGAAAGGTGTCGAGGAGGTTGAACTCATCAATGTGTTTGTTGAGTTGGTGGAGAACGCATTTCTCCAATGTTTTTGCAAGAAACCGAAGGTTGGAGATAGGTCTCAGGTTGTTAAGATAATTAGGGTCGGCCCCTGGTTTATTGAGAGTGGGTGTGATTTGTCCTAGTAGAAGGGAGTCTGGGACACAGCGTGAGATGAGAGAGGCATTGATGATTTTTGTCCAGAAAGGGGAAATGGTGTGGTTGAGTTCTTTTATAATTGTGGATGGGAGGGGGTCCTTAGTGTGGAAAGAAGGTTTTAGGTTTGAAATTATACTCTAGACCTCGTGTTCCGACATTAGCTCAAAGTCAGGCCAGTGCGCATTTTTTTTTAGCTGGTGGCAGACCTGATTGTCCTTGGTAAGTACTCTTTCTGATTGGTCAAGGGTGATTAAAGAACGGCAGGTTAAGAGGGGAGGAGGATTAGCGGTTTGGATGAAGGATTGATCAATTTTTGAGAATTTATTAGTGAAGAAGGTGGCAATTTCTTCACATCGCTCTTTGGTGGCTTTGATTTCGGGAGAGGGAGTGCAGTTTGTTTGGCTTTTGACAATGTTGAGTTCTCTTGGTCTGTTTTTTGCCAGATCTAGTTGGCTGTGGAAGGAAGACGCCTTTTCACTTAAAATGTGTTTTTTGTATGCCAGCCGAGCAGATCTAAGTTGCGCTGTAGTGTAGTTCCCTGATAGGCTCTGCGCATTGGAATAATATACACTATAGTTTTGACATAGGACTGAGGTCAGTATGGCTGTATTGAGTACATTAAACTTAATTGTGTGTGTGCCAGCTAACTCAGAGGTCACTAGAAACTCTCGAATGAACAAGAAGGGATTTGTTTCTGACAACTGCATAAACATGACAACTTTGCTTCCCTTAGAGTCGGAATAATCTTAGAGTCTTGGAACAATAGATAACCGTTTCACTCAGTCAATCGTGCATGCTTCATTTTTACAGAGTGTTGCACAGAAATAGGAGGCAGGAGTTTCAATAAAAAGGGTTTATTGAACAGTCTTATTTCTCATGCAAGAGATATGAACTGCTACAATCGTAAGACAGAATGCGAAGTATAAAATGTACAGTGTTAGCAGTAAGATGAAAGAAAACTGTATTAGCATGTCTTGTAGCTATGACATATATTCAGTAAAATACATACATAAATAACACAGGCTAAAATACTCATCTGGTGCTTCTAAAATAATCCTACCCCAGTGTACCTAACCTACATCTAGTACGAGGGAAGAAGTAGGTGCTGTTTTAGTCTGGTTTAGTTATGCCAATAGTTGCCAAAATTTTCTCTAGGTTCTAATCAGCTCTATACCTTAGAACAGAGGACTTCAAAGTGTGGGGCGCGCCCCCCCTGGGGGTCCGGGGCGGCTGTCCCAGGGGGGCGCAAATGCCTCATTAAGTACTTAAGAATGAAGATGGCCTGGAAGAGCAACTTTGTTTTTTGTTTTTTTTTAAAACTCTTTTTATTGGAGGATCACCATACAACCGCAGCACTCCAAGCCCTGGAGGCACTGCAAACAAGTCAGTTCAGCATCAATTACGATCCATACAGTATATAGCAAAAGCCCCATACCCCAACACTACCCTCCACCCCCCCATCCCCCCCCTAACTCCCTCCCCTCACCCCGGTCCCCCCCCACACAGTGTCGCCTAGCCTCAATATCATACAAACTGAAGTCACATAATGAGATTCCGTGGGCCATACTGCCCCCCCCCGGCCCAATCACTCTGGCACCCCTTTATCACTGAGTATTGCAGGCGGTTCCAGCCAAATCCCCCGGAAGTCTGCCCATTGTTTCCAAATTGTGTAGTGTTTCTTGGGGCATCCTCTGGCTTCATACACGGGCCGCTCTAGTCCCATACAAAAGTCAAGGCCCTGCTTCCATACTGTCACACTGGGAGCTTTAGCTATGTCTCTCTTCGCAACAGTAAAACTTTGTTTATTTTGCGCGTTTCCAGGCCTTCTTCATTTACATGACTGTTGAAGTATCGAGAAAAGTAAGGCCGCTGTGATCCTGAATCTTGGGGTCCCGAAAGCAACAGCTAGGTTAAAAGCAACAACATATTTTGTAAGTATTTTATTGTATTTACAAGTTCAGCAGCTGCATTTAAAATAATGCTCAGCCAACAAGTGAGAAATGAGGTGTTAAATAAATTGATGGGACCCGCACATCTTCATATTATGAAACTAGTTTATTTTGATCCCAGAAGATATCTGTATGAGAACCGAGTCAAAAACCTGAATCCAGGATGGTGCAGTGCATAATAGCGACGTGTATTTATAATGTTTTAAGGTCCCAGCATGTAACAGAAAGCAATGTGAATATGTAGGGCATTATTCTACAATTATATTAAACACTGTATAAGATAGGCTGCCACACAATGATTTTGTGTATGTCATCACGGCCAATGAAATTATGTGGCAGTGGAGCACCATAGACAAATTATGCAGTATAATGTGGCACATTTTTATTAGTATTAAATATTTATTTTTACCTTTTTTTTTTTACTTGGTAGTACTGTCTGGGCAAAGATTTCACCTCATTAGTACCAATTTAACAGCAAATACAGAAATAAGCCACTGAAAGTTGTCCAGTCACCCTTTGAAGAGGGCTTCCGAATCGTGTAAATATGTCACCATGTTCTTAGTAACTTTTGATCCATTTGAGCTTCAAACAAATATTTTAAAATCTGCATGCAATACTGCAGGTGGTGGATTATGTGGCAAATCTGCAAACACATAAATATGCGAAAAATGTCACAGCTGCAGAAGACCTCTGGTTAAAACACCTAACCTCCTTTGACTGTGTCCCCCTCATCATAGACTCGGCTAAATCCCTAGGTGTCACCATTGACAAACATTTGAATATGCAGGCGCACATCTCTACTGCCACCAAGGGAGCTAATCACAAAATGAATATATTAAGAAAACTTAAACCCTTCCTCACCCAGGCTGACCTAAAAGTTGCTGTACAAGCTCTGGAACTACCTAGACTAGACTACGGGAGTACCACCCTCGCTGGTCTCCCGAAATACAGGCTTGCACCGTTGAGAGCAGCTCTGAATGCTGCGGCTAGACTGGTATCTGGAACCAAAAGAAACAATCACATCTCACCAACCTTGAAAGCACTGAACTGGTTGCCTTATGAAGCAAGAATACACCTTAAAGTGGCGTGCATGACGCACAAAGCAATTCACAACAATACACCCAGCTACTTGGCGCTAAAGTTAGAAAAATCAGGTGGCTGCAGACAACTACGAAGTGTGACCACTCTACTTCTGAAACCCCAATCCTTCAGAAAGAAGAGAACAGGCTGTAGAGCTGTAGAGCTTTTTCAGGGATTGCTCCAAAGATCTGGAACTCTCTTCCACCCAGAGTGCGTGGAATCACATCCCTTACTGTATTCAAAAAGGAAGTAAAAAGTATATTAATGAACAAACTAATGTCCTAAATCCAAGTATGGGACTTATATGGCTGCATGTCTTTTATCACATCCCATGTTGCTCCACAATTGTTTGCTAATTAATGTTTTTCATGGGATATAGATCTGTGCGGCTGATAGCACAATGTCTAATGTAATTTGTTCTGCAGATGCTATTGCTCTACTATGACAATTTGACATGTTGTTTGTATTGACTACCTTTTCCATGGCTTATTCTTCTATTGTAAAGCGCTCTGATACCCTCGTGGGTCACGTTCGCGCTATATAAGACTTTATAAATAAATAAATAAATAAATTCCAGCGCCCCTGTATAAGATAAAACAAGTGCTTTCAAAAAATACATATTAGTAATAGCTAACCAGACTGTACCTATAGCAGGAATCATTTTTATAAGTCCATTAAAAGTACACTTTTCAAAACTCAACATCCTTACATTGCCTCTAAAAAAGATTTATTTTTTGTCATCATGATGCTTCAAGTTATTTCATAAATTAAATCACATTAGACCCCCTCCTTGAACTCTCACGAAGAGGTACCTCCAGGTCCCCATTAACACATCTGGAATAGTTGTTTTTAACAAAGGTTATGGGAAGTCTTTGCAAAATTAAAAACATATAAGCACCTTAGTCCTCATACTCCTGCCAACTTTGGCCTCTGTTCACATGCAGATGTCCTTGCAGGTGAGTTGAGAGGGTACAAGGGAAGAGCCAAAGGGGTCATATTCAGAGGCCCAATCGCCTGAACATCTGTGGTTTCTGTGTAATGGCCCAGGAGAAAGAGTAAAGGAGTGAAATCTATGGATAGCATCAAAAGAGATGGCTCAGAGGAGGACACGCTATGTGGAACTGAATGTTTTCATTTAGGAATGAGACAGCTTCCCCCCATCCTCAGAAAGATGCCTGAAGAAGGTGTTCTGAAATGCAGGTTCATATTTCTTTTTTTGGCCACCACTACCATTAGTACAGCAGCTGCATTGGCACTGGGACAAACGTGCGAGGGACCAATGCACACCAATAATGAGCATGGCGCTAGCACAAAGGGTGGGGAGCCATTTTGCTTGTTAGCATTATGGTCCAGATTACAAGCTACGGGGGAGAATGTGTATATTTTCTCCCTTTTTTCAAAACAAAGGGGCTTGGGTTTCAGGCCTGGAAATAACGACCAGTGGAATGGGTAGAAGAGTAGGTATCATTGGTGCTGCAGTGGTACTAGGACCCAGGGGTATGAGGGCCCAACTAAACCCCAATCATTGCTGCTTTACTCATTCCTTTCTTGCATTAGGGCTCAGTCCACCCTTGCTGTGCCCGTGTTGTTTCCTCCATCAGACCAATGGCCCAAGAGAGAGAATGATTGGATTAGTGGACACACCTTAGCTTTAGGCTTCAGGGAGATGGCAGAAAGGAGGACTTTAACATGGGATAGAGAAGACTTACTGCTTTGCAAGGCAGTAGGTCTCATTAGTAAAGCAAGTAAAGTGGCACAGGGGCCCAGGAGTGTGAAGGACCCACTGCATCACAATTAAGACGGTCTTATACTTTACAACAAGACATGAAGAGAGAATTAGGGATGAGGTGGTTCACACATGGGCACTCGTATTTTATGTAAGGGACAGAGAATCTGTTACAAGAATGGAGTGTAGGGCAGATGTGGTGGGTAAGGGGTGAAAGAGACAGAGGGAATCACCTATTATTCATGGCTACAGCGACCATTAGTACAGAAGACGAAAATGCATTGGGACCCAAGAGCATGAGGACCTCAATTCATGGGAGTAGTTTTTGTGTAGTTCAGTTTGTATGGGTTTGCTCTTTTATACATCTAACATTTAGTGTGAAGTATGACCTACTCAAGAAGTGCCCCTGATATTATCCCTTAAGCCCCACTCCTTGCACTCAGCCCTAACCCTCACAATTACCCAAAACTTTCCATAACGTTTTGGAGGGGGGCCCGACTTCAAAATATTTTGGGTAAGGGGGGCTCAGAGCAAAAAAGTTTGAAGACCTCTGCCTTAGAATGAGAGAGGTTGGTATCTCTTTCCCAGGACTCGATCTCTAACACCCCGCAAGGGGAGTCAGAAACACTGGAGCTGGATTCTCTGAGAGGAGGATGACAGCGTCTGGTCAGTGCGAAGTTGGGGACTTGACTTCCTTCGGGACTTGCTGTGGCGAGCCGCGTCATGCAAGTAGGTAGCTGAACCGCACCGTGCCTTGCCATAGCAAGTGAAGGTATATTTATACCTTGAAGGTGTTTAGAAATGCCAGTATTGATGTAAAAGTCGGGCATAAGAACGTCATGAATGAACCCCTAGGGAATAGATGTTCATGAATAAGGAATGAGTTCTTGGAGAAATCAAAATCCAGGCAAGGGGAAGAGTTAAAGGCAAAGAGTCTGGTTTCCCAAGAGCTTGTTGTGACGTAGATGAACGGATGCAAGTAGCCATGCCTGTATTTGGTTAGCATGGACAATGCCTAAATAAGGGCTGGATTTCTATGCCTAAATAAGGGCAATGTGAATTGTACCTATATAAGGGCATGAATTGGGAAATTCATACGGAATCTAATTCAATATACAACACCCACTCCACTTTCGTATGTACGACGTTACTAAATCCTAAACATGTAATACATATCTAAAATATATCTACACATGAAGTGCAACAAAAATATGTCCAACATACATTGTAAAATGCATTAGAACTGGTTGTAAGCATAGAAATGTATTGGTGCTGTAAATATTAAAGCAATGTTTCATTCTAAGCATATGTTGACATTTGAAGTGCAAATTGAATGAATCATGAAAATATACATTTGTGAAATGACTCGTAAATACAGAAGAAAAAGGGCCGAACCCATTTCATGTCAGAATACATAAAACTGTTTGTTTATGGACAAGGTCATATATTGTCTCTGGAAGTATTCAAAGAATTCTTGTTCTCTATGAATAGTTTTACTATAAGCAGATTACTTGTGCCAAAAATTAAAAATACAAATTTGAAGAAAAAAAAATTAATCATTGGAAAAAGTTCCAAAGTTAGTACCTTGTTTTGAAAAATGAAGGTCAAATTCAAAGTCTCTCAGAACACTGTGTGCCAAAATCAAAAGTCAGTGTTAGGGCTAGGAGACAACGTGAAATCTTCTATGTCTGTAGACAAAAAGTCGTCTACCATTGTAGGTGAAAATTGGATTACCTCGTTTAGAAGATTAACCGCACATAGATGAGAAGCATCGCCTTCAGCATTGGTCGCATCAGCAATGTTCGTATCGGATGTTACCTGTGCGCCTGTTGTTTCCTCTCATACCTCAGCAGTTGCAATTTGCATCTGTGAGATCTCAATGAATGCCCTCATCAGGATTGGTAGCCGCTGGGGACAACACAGAGCATGGGCCGTTACCCGGTCCAGCAGAGTATTGATATCCGTAGGCATGACTGATGGGAGTGTTAGACAGATGTCTAGCACACATTGTTCACCGCAAAGCAGGCAGCATAGAACAGGTAAGATGCATTCTAGCAGATTGGTCTGAATGACAGAAACCATGTGGTATTTAAATCTCGTAGATGAGGTAAACCTAGAATTTGAACGATGCGCTCATGACACTTCATCTCCAATAGAGCTCTCTCTATAGTGCTTGGAGTGGCGTTGGTGATTTGGCTTGCCATATCGTAGCAGTAGGAGCTAAAATAGGGTCCCTGCAACAAGTCCAAAAAGCAGTGGCAGTCCACCAAACACAGAGTGCACAAAGTTGGGAAGTATTCCGAGGACTGCTTGAAAAGGTGCTAACAGTCCTGAACATACGTTCTTAAATAGATGTACAATACCGCTCGTATCAGACATGTTTAAGATACATTCCAATATTTCTGAGAAATGTATAGGGCAGTTTGTATTCAAAAGGGTATGTATCTCGGCAGAAGTCCTTGCAACTTGTAGATCATAGGTTTCTTTGGCCGAGGTCAGCGGCACAGTTTTTTGCAAAAGAATGGCTTTCATTCTGCTTAGAGTATCAATTCGTATAGAAGAGATGTTCAGTAAAGGCCATAGAGGCGACTCCCTGGCTGTCTTGGTTTGTGGAAATAATACTTGCATACAGCAAGTGACTGTGGATGACACAGTTACTAGATACGGAATCCCTGGCAACATGCCACAGCAGCTGCGGTGAACCTTGCAGGTGACAGGATAAGATTGTGGTGGAGCCATCGCAGGCCCCGTGTAAATTAATACCCTGACAAAGGAGAGAACCGCTTAGTGCGTTTTCACAGTTTGAACCGCTAAGAAACACTTCACGTCCCCCACTCCAACATCTGTGTGTGTATGGTAAATTCCAGGATGCCTTGATGTATTCTTTGCCCAACCTTTCATATTTGCCTGCTGGTATGTGTTTTAGGGAATACTGAAAATGGAAAATTGTAACAGGCAGAGTGATTTTACCATGTATGATCCACTCAGTAGCTCGCTTTTCTTCCACTGTAAATGGTAATCTTAACAGTTTTTCAATGACTGCACCATATAGTCTGCTTCTTTGTGCCAGTTTGATCTGTTTATCAGTGAGATTGAATTCTGAAAACAGTGACATTGTATTGATTAAACACCAAGGCACTAACCTGCACGCAAGTTTGTAGCGTCCAGCCTAATAGCATGATAGAACGTAACTGAGACTGACCATGTTGCAACATGACCATGTCTTGTTCCATGATGTCTATGGCAGAAGACACATATACTGTCCAATTAATATATCCTTTGACGACAGAGTCGTTAACCCATTGTCTACTTCAGAGATAGATTTCTCTAAATTAATACGAGCAATTTCTCGTATTCGTTCTGCAGTCTCTGCTTGGGTAATCTTCCATATGTCGTTATAAGCAGCATAGATACCGGCATATATGAAACGTTTTTGACACGGTTTTCTTGGTCCTAGCAAGCATTCCCTATGGTCTGCGCCATCTTTAAGTAAAGATAAGTGTTGTTTTACATCCTCAAGTGTAGCTGTCTGTAGCCAATCAAGGCATAGTTTCCCTACACTGTATGTTGTTACTATCCCAGGATGCTGTTGTTGAACAAATCTCGGGTCTGGCCTATTGATAGTAAAACCCTGTGTTTTGTTCAGGAATCAATCTTGACAGTTGTTTGTGTCTGTGGGCCAAAGCAACAATGTTTTCCATTCTGGATCTGATCTGTTGTGGTGCAAAATAGTATGTACGGCGACCTCCCCCCTTGTAGTGCTATTACTAGTAGGTACAGGTATGGTCGGTGTGTTCATGTCTTTGATCTTGGCTAACCCAAGGCAAGACGTTTGTTGGACAGTGTCATTCAAAAACGTAATTTGCTCAGGGATGATACATGCTCTAACCATAGCTTTTACCCCCTGCACTTGCCAATCTTTTTTTTTTTGTTACTTTATTTTTCCTGGTTTTTACACAGAGACTAAGCAGCAATGATACAATGCAGTTGGAATGAATAGCAATGATGGAGCATCATCATGGTAGATCAGGCATAGCACATGCACATAAAATAACAGCAGCAAGTAATGCAATGTGGTCAAAGAATAAAAATACACCATGCACACAAACGCACCCTAACACAATCATTAAGGAATGAAGAAGCAGCACCCAAACTCCAGTTAGAGGGATCATGTCGGACAACAGGACGGCTCGGAATGCCATGGGTACCCCATCTATAGATCTCCACTCTCATATAGAGAGGTCCTCAGCCTACCCATTCTGGGGTAATTCCAGCCACCACCTGTGAGTCCTGTGCCGCCCTACACCGGGATATGTATTCCTTGTATGGGCCCCAGATGTCCACTGGTCTGGATGAGCTGGGAAGTAGAGTACCGAATTCCTCACAATTGACATTGCAGAACGCCAGGCTTTTCAACCAGGATTGAAGAGTGGGGGGGCATCTGCTACCCCATAAAAGTGCAATCTCACGTTTAGCTAAAAGTAATCCCAGTGGGGCCAGTTTACGAACCTTCCTGGGGAAATTAACAACATAACCCAGTAGTGCAATCTCTGGACAATATGTCCCCTAACGTAGAGTGCACACTCGTCCAGTACTGATGAATTTTAGGACATGTCCAGGTAAGGTGGTCAAAGTCTGCAAAGGGTGACAAGCATTTCTGACAGTGGTGTGGTCTGGAGTTGTCACTTCTATGGGAGTGGGCAGGAGTGAAGTACATCCTGCGGAGAAACTTAACCGCATCGCTGCTAGAGCGATTCCCCTGCTGTGCTGGACAGCAATAAAAACGGGTGTGGTCATGACGAGCTGAGCTCGTCATGAGCACAGGAGCACTGTACTGCATGACGAGCTGAGCTTGTCATGAGCATGGAAGGGGTTAAAATGGAGTAATTTGTGTCTGCTGTTCAAGGAGATGTCACTGGTGGCCCTGCAGCACTGCTCCCACTGGTCGTCAGAGATAGGCTTGCCCAAGTCAACCTCCCATGCCGCCCGCACCATGAAATCATCCACAGGCCTAATCGCGCCACACTGCCTATATAATTTGGAAATCAAATGTGCCCCAGCCGGGCTCTGTATCAGCAGTATTTACAACAAGGGGTGGTGAGGGACAGAGTCTCTGAATTAAGCAGAATACTCTCACCCAGTCAAGAGATCAGGGCTAGATCCAACACCGTTTTTTAGCTCATTGCACCATCCCAGTTTCAGAACCTGGCTGTATGCAAATTAGTCTGTCCCTGGCCCAGTGCATCATGGGAACAGGGCAGACCAGACTACAAAAGCCAATTCTTACACTGGGAAGGAAACAAGCTTCCGGGGACCGGTTTCTGGCATTACAGCCGTCTTCGGCCCGGCTTGCTTGAATCCTGATGGTGCAATGAGCAAGGGACTCATGTCTGAGTATACCCTTCCACACTTAGGGTGGACAAAAATATTTACAACAAGGGGTGGTGAGGGACAGAGTCTCTGAATTAAGCAGAATACTCTCACCCAGTCAAGAGATCAGGGCTAGATCCAACACCGTTTCTTAGCTCATTGCACCATCCCAGTTTCAGAACCTGGCTGTATGCAAATTAGTCTGTCCCTGGCCCAGTGCATCATGGGAACAGGGCAGACCAGACTACAAAAGCCAATTCTTACACTGGGAAGGAAACAAGCTTCCGGGGACCGGTTTCTGGCATTACAGCCGTCTTCGGCCCGGCTTGCTTGAATCCTGATGGTGCAATGAGCAAGGGACTCATGTCTGAGTATACCCTTCCACACTTAGGGTGGACAAAAATATTTACAACAAGGGGTGGTGAGGGACAGAGTCTCTGAATTAAGCAGAATACTCTCACCCAGTCAAGAGATCAGGGCTAGATCCAACACCGTTTTTTAGCTCATTGCACCATCCCAGTTTCAGAACCTGGCTGTATGCAAATTAGTCTGTCCCTGGCCCAGTGCATCATGGGAACAGGGCAGACCAGACTACAAAAGCCAATTCTTACACTGGGAAGGAAACAAGCTTCCGGGGACCGGTTTCTGGCATTGCAGCCGTCTTCGGCCCGGCTTGCTTGAATCCTGATGGTGCAATGAGCAAGGGACTCATGTCTGAGTATACCCTTCCACACTTAGGGTGGACAAAAATATTTACAACAAGGGGTGGTGAGGGACAGAGTCTCTGAATTAAGCAGAATACTCTCACCCAGTCAAGAGATCAGGGCTAGATCCAACACCGTTTTTTAGCTCATTGCACCATCCCAGTTTCAGAACCTGGCTGTATGCAAATTAGTCTGTCCCTGGCCCAGTGCATCATGGGAACAGGGCAGACCAGACTACAAAAGCCAATTCTTACACTGGGAAGGAAACAAGCTTCCGGGGACCGGTTTCTGGCATTACAGCCGTCTTCGGCCCGGCTTGCTTGAATCCTGATGGTGCAATGAGCAAGGGACTCATGTCTGAGTATACCCTTCCACACTTAGGGTGGACAAAAATATTTACAACAAGGGGTGGTGAGGGACAGAGTCTCTGAATTAAGCAGAATACTCTCACCCAGTCAAGAGATCAGGGCTAGATCCAACACCGTTTTTTAGCTCATTGCACCATCCCAGTTTCAGAACCTGGCTGTATGCAAATTAGTCTGTCCCTGGCCCAGTGCATCATGGGAACAGGGCAGACCAGACTACAAAAGCCAATTCTTACACTGGGAAGGAAACAAGCTTCCGGGGACCGGTTTCTGGCATTGCAGCCGTCTTCGGCCCGGCTTGCTTGAATCCTGATGGTGCAATGAGCAAGGGACTCATGTCTGAGTATACCCTTCCACACTTAGGGTGGACAAAAATATTTACAACAAGGGGTGGTGAGGGACAGAGTCTCTGAATTAAGCAGAATACTCTCACCCAGTCAAGAGATCAGGGCTAGATCCAACACCGTTTTTTAGCTCATTGCACCATCCCAGTTTCAGAACCTGGCTGTATGCAAATTAGTCTGTCCCTGGCCCAGTGCATCATGGGAACAGGGCAGACCAGACTACAAAAGCCAATTCTTACACTGGGAAGGAAACAAGCTTCCGGGGACCGGTTTCTGGCATTACAGCCGTCTTCGGCCCGGCTTGCTTGAATCCTGATGGTGCAATGAGCAAGGGACTCATGTCTGAGTATACCCTTCCACACTTAGGGTGGACAAAAATATTTACAACAAGGGGTGGTGAGGGACAGAGTCTCTGAATTAAGCAGAATACTCTCACCCAGTCAAGAGATCAGGGCTAGATCCAACACCGTTTTTTAGCTCATTGCACCATCCCAGTTTCAGAACCTGGCTGTATGCAAATTAGTCTGTCCCTGGCCCAGTGCATCATGGGAACAGAGCAGACCAGACTACAAAAGCCAATTCTTACACTGGGAAGGAAACAAGCTTCCGGGGACCGGTTTCTGGCATTACAGCCGTCTTCGGCCCGGCTTGCTTGAATCCTGATGGTGCAATGAGCAAGGGACTCATGTCTGAGTATACCCTTCCACACTTAGGGTGGACAAAAATATTTACAACAAGGGGTGGTGAGGGACAGAGTCTCTGAATTAAGCAGAATACTCTCACCCAGTCAAGAGATCAGGGCTAGATCCAACACCGTTTTTTAGCTCATTGCACCATCCCAGTTTCAGAACCTGGCTGTATGCAAATTAGTCTGTCCCTGGCCCAGTGCATCATGGGAACAGGGCAGACCAGACTACAAAAGCCAATTCTTACACTGGGAAGGAAACAAGCTTCCGGGGACCGGTTTCTGGCATTACAGCCGTCTTCGGCCCGGCTTGCTTGAATCCTGATGGTGCAATGAGCAAGGGACTCATGTCTGAGTATACCCTTCCACACTTAGGGTGGACAAAAATATTTACAACAAGGGGTGGTGAGGGACAGAGTCTCTGAATTAAGCAGAATACTCTCACCCAGTCAAGAGATCAGGGCTAGATCCAACACCGTTTTTTAGCTCATTGCACCATCCCAGTTTCAGAACCTGGCTGTATGCAAATTAGTCTGTCCCTGGCCCAGTGCATCATGGGAACAGGGCAGACCAGACTACAAAAGCCAATTCTTACACTGGGAAGGAAACAAGCTTCCGGGGACCGGTTTCTGGCATTGCAGCCGTCTTCGGCCCGGCTTGCTTGAATCCTGATGGTGCAATGAGCAAGGGACTCATGTCTGAGTATACCCTTCCACACTTAGGGTGGACAAAAATATTTACAACAAGGGGTGGTGAGGGAAAGAGTCTCTGAATTAAGCAGAATACTCTCACCCAGTCAAGAGATCAGGGCTAGATCCAACACCGTTTTTTAGCTCATTGCACCATCCCAGTTTCAGAACCTGGCTGTATGCAAATTAGTCTGTCCCTGGCCCAGTGCATCATGGGAACAGGGCAGACCAGACTACAAAAGCCAATTCTTACACTGGGAAGGAAACAAGCTTCCGGGGACCGGTTTCTGGCATTACAGCCGTCTTCGGCCCGGCTTGCTTGAATCCTGATGGTGCAATGAGCAAGGGACTCATGTCTGAGTATACCCTTCCACACTTAGGGTGGACAAAAATATTTACAACAAGGGGTGGTGAGGGACAGAGTCTCTGAATTAAGCAGAATACTCTCACCCAGTCAAGAGATCAGGGCTAGATCCAACACCGTTTTTTAGCTCATTGCACCATCCCAGTTTCAGAACCTGGCTGTATGCAAATTAGTCTGTCCCTGGCCCAGTGCATCATGGGAACAGAGCAGACCAGACTACAAAAGCCAATTCTTACACTGGGAAGGAAACAAGCTTCCGGGGACCGGTTTCTGGCATTACAGCCGTCTTCGGCCCGGCTTGCTTGAATCCTGATGGTGCAATGAGCAAGGGACTCATGTCTGAGTATACCCTTCCACACTTAGGGTGGACAAAAATATTTACAACAAGGGGTGGTGAGGGACAGAGTCTCTGAATTAAGCAGAATACTCTCACCCAGTCAAGAGATCAGGGCTAGATCCAACACCGTTTTTTAGCTCATTGCACCATCCCAGTTTCAGAACCTGGCTGTATGCAAATTAGTCTGTCCCTGGCCCAGTGCATCATGGGAACAGGGCAGACCAGACTACAAAAGCCAATTCTTACACTGGGAAGGAAACAAGCTTCCGGGGACCGGTTTCTGGCATTACAGCCGTCTTCGGCCCGGCTTGCTTGAATCCTGATGGTGCAATGAGCAAGGGACTCATGTCTGAGTATACCCTTCCACACTTAGGGTGGACAAAAATATTTACAACAAGGGGTGGTGAGGGACAGAGTCTCTGAATTAAGCAGAATACTCTCACCCAGTCAAGAGATCAGGGCTAGATCCAACACCGTTTTTTAGCTCATTGCACCATCCCAGTTTCAGAACCTGGCTGTATGCAAATTAGTCTGTCCCTGGCCCAGTGCATCATGGGAACAGGGCAGACCAGACTAAAAAAGCCAATTCTTACACTGGGAAGGAAACAAGCTTCCGGGGACCGGTTTCTGGCATTACAGCCGTCTTCGGCCCGGCTTGCTTGAATCCTGATGGTGCAATGAGCAAGGGACTCATGTCTGAGTATACCCTTCCACACTTAGGGTGGACAAAAATATTTACAACAAGGGGTGGTGAGGGACAGAGTCTCTGAATTAAGCAGAATACTCTCACCCAGTCAAGAGATCAGGGCTAGATCCAACACCGTTTTTTAGCTCATTGCACCATCCCAGTTTCAGAACCTGGCTGTATGCAAATTAGTCTGTCCCTGGCCCAGTGCATCATGGGAACAGGGCAGACCAGACTACAAAAGCCAATTCTTACACTGGGAAGGAAACAAGCTTCCGGGGACCGGTTTCTGGCATTACAGCCGTCTTCGGCCCGGCTTGCTTGAATCCTGATGGTGCAATGAGCAAGGGACTCATGTCTGAGTATACCCTTCCACACTTAGGGTGGACAAAAATATTTACAACAAGGGGTGGTGAGGGACAGAGTCTCTGAATTAAGCAGAATACTCTCACCCAGTCAAGAGATCAGGGCTAGATCCAACACCGTTTTTTAGCTCATTGCACCATCCCAGTTTCAGAACCTGGCTGTATGCAAATTAGTCTGTCCCTGGCCCAGTGCATCATGGGAACAGGGCAGACCAGACTAAAAAAGCCAATTCTTACACTGGGAAGGAAACAAGCTTCCGGGGACCGGTTTCTGGCATTACAGCCGTCTTCGGCCCGGCTTGCTTGAATCCTGATGGTGCAATGAGCAAGGGACTCATGTCTGAGTATACCCTTCCACACTTAGGGTGGACAAAAATATTTACAACAAGGGGTGGTGAGGGACAGAGTCTCTGAATTAAGCAGAATACTCTCACCCAGTCAAGAGATCAGGGCTAGATCCAACACCGTTTTTTAGCTCATCGCACCATCCCAGTTTCAGAACCTGGCTGTATGCAAATTAGTCTGTCCCTTGCTCATTGCACCATCAGGATTCAAGCAAGCCGGGCCGAAGACGGCTGTAATGCCAGAAACCGGTCCCCGGAAGCTTGTTTCCTTCCCAGTGTAAGAATTGGCTTTTGTAGTCTGGTCTGCCCTGTTCCCATGATGCACTGGGCCAGGGACAGACTAATTTTCATACAGCCAGGTTCTGATTCTGGGATGGTGCAATGAGCTAAAAAACGGTGTTGGATCTAGCCCTGATCTTTTGACTGGGTGAGAGTACTCTGCTTAATTTCAGAGACTCTGTCCATCACCACCCCTTGTTGTAAATAATTTTGTCCACCCTAAGCGTGGAAGGGTATACTCAGATGTGAGTCCCTTGCTCATTGCACCATCAGGATTCAAGCAAGCCGGGCCGAAGACGGCTGAAATGCCAGAAACCGGTCCCCGGAAGCTTGTTTCCTTCCCAGTGTAAGAATTGGCTTTTGTAGTCTGGTCTGCCCTGTTCCCATGATGCACTGGGCCAGGGACAGACTAATTTGCATACAGCCAGGTTCTGAAACTGGGATGGTGCAATGAGCTAAAAAAACGGTGTTGGATCTAGCCCTGATCTCTTGACTGGGTGAGAGTACTCTGCTTAATTCAGAGACTCTGTCCATCACCACCCCTTGTTGTAAACAATTTTGTCCACCCTAAGTGTGGAAGGGTATACTCAGATGTGAGTCCCTTGCTCATTGCACCATCAGGATTCAAGCAAGCCGGGCCGAAGACGGCTGAAATGCCAGAAACCGGTCCCCGGAAGCTTGTTTCCTTCCCAGTGTAAGAATTGGCTTTTGTAGTCTGGTCTGCCCTGTTCCCATGATGCACTGGGCCAGGGACAGACTAATTTGCATACAGCCAGGTTCTGAAACTGGGATGGTGCAATGAGCTAAAAAACGGTGTTGGATCTAGCCCTGATCTCTTGACTGGGTGAGAGTACTCTGCTTAATTCAGAGACTCTGTCCATCACCACCCCTTGTTGTAAATAATTTTGTCCACCCTAAGCGTGGAAGGGTATACTCAGATGTGAGTCCCTTGCTCGTTGCACCATCAGGATTCAAGCAAGCCGGGCCGAAGACGGCTGAAATGCCAGAAACCGGTCCCCGGAAGCTTGTTTCCTTCCCAGTGTAAGAATTGGCTTTTGTAGTCTGGTCTGCCCTGTTCCCATGATTTTTTTTTTTTGTTAAACAATTTTTATTGTAGTCATACCAAAACAGGCCTTAGCATAGAGAGTCATCAACATAAATTTGAGCAGTGAAACAATACGATTCGTTGTCTCATACACAGCCTTCGTGCCCACAACCCGGGGGTTGGGCGGCGATGATTTCATGGCTCCCCCACGCCTAATGCTTAAAGACAAAGGAGTAGCTGGTTTCCGGATCGTGTGTATGACTACTTTTATAACCCTGCCGAACAACGCGCTGAACCCCAACTCCCAACCCCTGCGCCAAAACTTAAACCCCCCCCCCCCCTGTCCCACCCCGCCCCCCACCACCTGTCCAGGGCCCTTGCAACGATCATTCCTCCGTTCCTGAAGTGCTGTCTTCGTCTCCCCTGCGTACCTGCCGTTCCTAGGTCATCAGCTTGCACTATCCACCCTTCCCGCCTCGGGGGCCTCCTCTCCCTCGTCTGACTCGCTATCTCTGAGTGCTTGCACCATCACTTCCCATGAGGTCGCTGTTTCCTCCGCTCTCTGGCTAGGGGTCCTGCGCGCAAACTGGTACCTGTGTGTGCTGTCAGCCGTCGCCCATTTCAGAAATTCCTGCCGCCACCTCCGGGGAGTCGGACCCACCCTCGCTTTCCAGTTCCTGGTGATCTCCCTCTTAGCCACCATCAACCCCATGTCAATAAATTTGCTCGTGATTTTGTTTTTGGGGGTATGAGGGAACCAGTGTAAAAGACACTCCGCCGGTCCAAAGGCGATGGACCTTTCTGTTACTTCGTTCAATACGTCGCCTATGTCCTGCCAATAGTCCCGAAGGGCCGGGCACGCCCACAGCATATGCACTAATTCGGCCCCCTCTTCCGGGCACCGGGGACAGGTCGCTGTCACCGCGCCGAAATACCTCCTGATCCTTCCCGGGGTCATGTACGCCCTATGCAGTACATAGTAGTGTATAAGCTGAAATCTAGCGTTTCTTGTGCTGTTGCGAGCCCTACGGACAAGCTGTGCCCACGTCGCGTCAGGTATTTCAGTACCCAGGTCCACCTCCCATTTGGCTTTCAGTGATGTAAGAGGAGGGAGATTCTCTCTCACCATTCTACTGTAGAGGCACGTCACCGCCTTGATAGTACCCGCTGACATCATAGTGTATTGGCATGCAGCCGCCGTCTCGGGTTCCTCTAGCCCCGTGCCCCAGTGGGCCTGCACTGCCCTGGTGACCGCCGCATGAAGTAAAAACCCCCCGCCCGAGATGTCGAAGCGCTCTAGTAGTTCTTGGAATGGGAGCAGCGTGCCATTTTCATAAAGGTCCCCGACCACTTGCACCCCGCCTCTTCCCATCTCTGTAGATGCGACCAGTCGCCGCCATGCGGTAACGCTGTCAGCATGCCCAGAGGGATCTCCGGCGCATACGGGCGCCTAGCTCCCGCCCTCTTCTGAGCTCGATTCCAGCATTGACGGTACGTGCGTTGTTCCAACGACAAGTCCCGATTATCTATCCGCTGTTGGAGGGTAATATACGCCAACACATGCCTGGGCGTCCCCCGTAGCCTCCCTTCTTCCGGGCCCCGGAACACTCGCGCCACCTCCTGCGTGAAGACCTGCAGCTGGGCCGCTAAATAATAAAGCTCAAAGTCCGGCACCGCCAAACCCCCTTCATCCTTCGGGCGAGAAAGCGTTGCCAGCGCCACCCTGCTCCGCCCTGCTCCCCAGATGAACGTCGTAATCAGAGATCGGAGCTGCCTAAAGAAGGAGCTAGGTATCCAGATTGGGAGCGTCCGAAAGTAATACAATAATCTCGGCAGGGCAACCATCTTCAACAAGGAGATCCGGCCTGCCACCGAAAGCGGCAACGTGGCCCAGAAGGCCACACAGCCCTTCAGTCCTCGCACGCACCGCCCCAGGTTGCCCTCAAGCAAGTCGTCCGCCTTGTGGTAAATATGGACCCCTAAGTATTTAATACAGGCGGGTTCCCAGGCTAACTCCGAGCGGTGTTGCGGCCGAGCAGCCCCCTCCAACAGCGGGAACAAACTTGTTTTGGGCCAATTGACCCTCAGGCCCGACATCGCGCCGAAGCGCTCTAGCAGCGCCTCCGCGCCCTGCAGGTCCTCAGCACCGTCGTGGAGGAATAGCAGTAAATCATCAGCATAAAGCGAGATGAACTGCTGCCCGTCTCGGGCCCACACCCCGTGGAAGTGCCGCCCCATCCGGGCCTCAGCCGCCAGTGGCTCGATAGCCAGTGCAAATAAAAGCGGCGAAAGGGAGCAGCCCTGCCGAGTGCCCCTTTCTACCGGATAGCGGTGGGATACCGTCGACCCAACTCTCACTCTTGCTATCGCTTCCGCGTAGAGGACCTTAGTCCATTGGATATAACCAGCTCCCAGACCGAATCTCTCCATAACAGCATAGAGGTAGTCCCACTCTAGGCTGTCGAAGGCTTTCTCAATGTCTACCGAGAGCACCAATTCGGTCCCGACCCCCCCCTTCAGCTCATCCATGAGGCGAACCAACCTTCTGATATTAATCGTGGTGTTTCGAGTCGGTATAAAACCGTTCTGGTCGTCGTGCACCAGTTCCGGCATATGCGGTAGGAGCCTCGCCGCCAGTATGGAGCTCAAGATCTTGTAATCAGCGGTGAGCATAGAGAGCGGCCGGTAAGACGCGGGGTCGCTACTCTCCCTGCCGGGCTTCAGCAGTGGTACTACCAATGCCTCCCGCATTGACTGCGGCAGACGGCCCGCTGCTTTGGCCTCTGTATAAACGGTCAGGAGTCGCGGCGCCAAAGTGTCCAAATATTTACTATAGAACTCTATGGGGAGCCCGTCTATCCCCGGCGATTTGTTACGTGCCATACTCCGCACCGCCTTCCTTATTTCCCCTAGTTCGATGTCCGATCCCAGTGCCTTCGCCTGCTCCGTCTCTAGCTGCCGCAGGGGTAAGCCGCTCAAAAAGGGCCCGGCCAGTCCCGTCCGATTCCCCGGGGTGCTCTTGTACAGGCCCTCATAATATTTCTGGAAACCGTCAACTATACCAATCTGAGTATGTTGCATCATGCCAGCTTCATCCCGCAACTGAAGTATGGGAGAGTATCGCCTAGTGGGGTTCGAAAGCCAGGCCAGAAGGGTGCCCGCCTTATCTCCGTCTACGTGGGAGCGCAACACATAACGCTTATAGTCAAAGGCTCGGAGCCTCTCCACTTCAGTGGCCACCGCCTCCCTAGCCGAGCAAAGTGTCTCTTGGAGTTCCGGGTGCCCGGGCCGCTCCCTTTCCGCCTCCCTCAGCTTGGTATCCGCCGCAGTCAAATCGCCCAACAACACTTTCCGCACGCCTACATAATCCTTGATACAGATACCCCTCATTACCACCTTAAAGGCGTCCCATTCCGTTGCCCTGGATGACGCCGTCCCTTCATTCTCCGCGAAATATAAATCCACCCCCTCCGCCAGGGCCGCCCCGAATAGGGGGTCCTCCAGAGTCTCAGGCCTTAGCTTCCAGGTCGGGACCCTGGGCTTCTCCGCCACCCACGCTAGCCGGATCAGGAGTGGATTATGGTCCGAGATCGTCCTCGCCAGGTATTCCGACCCTGTGACGTACGGCAACACCCCCCGGGAGCAGAGTATCGCATCTAAGCGGACATGCAAATCATGTAGCCCAGAGAAAAAGGAGTAATCTCGGTCAGTCGGGTGGTGTCCCCGCCATACATCCGTCAATCCCCAACTCTCCTGCCACTCCCTCCTACCTCTAGATAGCCTGTGCACCGGGGAATCATGCAGTGGGGGGTGGGACCTATCCAATGAGGGGTCTGCAATGGAATTAAAGTCGCCCCCCAGCAGGACCGGGCCCGCCAGGGGGTGAGCCAGCGTCCCCGACAGTGTCGCAAAGAAAGCCAGCTGGTCAGTATTCGGGGCATAAATACTAGCTAGTACTATATCTCTACCTTCCAGCTTCCCCTCCACCACCACATATCTCCCTTCCTGATCTACCCATTGGCGCGTGATTTGGAAAGGTGTGCCTGCCCTAATCCAAATTAGCACTCCCCTAGCATAGGCTGAGTAGCTGGTATGAAAAATCTGGCCCCGCCACCTCCTCTGTAGTGCCGCCCCCTCCTGTTTCGTGAGATGCGTCTCCTGCAGCAGAGCAATATGCACCCCCCTCCGCACTAAAAAGGCATGCACTTTATGTCTACGCTGCATGGTGTGTAGGCCCCGCACATTCCAGGTTATGCAGTTCAAACGATTCGCATTAGCCATTGTCCCAATGATCCGACTGTAACACTCTCTGCAGTTCCTGCCCCTCGACGGTGGTGGTACCCCCCCCAAACCAAACAAATCCTCCCAACTGTCCTGCCCATGGCAAACCCAGGGTCAATGACTGCAAATAGAGTAAACAAACCCCAACTGTGGAACCCCCCCCCACCCCCAGAACAGGCCCCAATATCGAGATATCAGTCCCCATCCAAACTCCCGCACCTGATTGACCCAGGTCTCAACTACACAGCCGCAGCCGTGGGTGCCTTAAGGGCCTACGGAGCGCGGCCTCGACCAGAGGGGGACTGCGCTGCCCACCTCCCTGCACCCTCCCCAATTCCCCATGATCTTCCAGCTCTGAGCCCCCCGGTGTGCCCCGACCCTCGTAGGCATGGAATTGTGGATCCCCTCCCAGCGCCCCAAACATTACCCATTGTCCTCTGCAAACAGGTCAGATATTCAGGATCTCATCCGCCGTCTGCGGCGTCACCAGCGGCCCTTCGGTCTGATGAACCCCAGCAAGATCCGATTCCGAGCCTGAGGCCGAGATAAGAGTGTCCGAGTCCGTAGCACCTCCAGAGCCGGGGCCCTCAGCCCGCCCCAGCTTCCCCACTTCCAACAACGCAGCCTGCCGTTCCGCTTCAGTATGGGAGGCCGTCGGCCCAAGCTTCCCCTGCCTCCGTTTCCACAACCTCCTCGATTTCCGCAGCCGGGCCGGCGAGCGCTCCCGCTCCTTTTCCCTCTCCTCTCGTACCTTGGCACCATCAGTTCCAGCCTTGTACGTCTCCCACCAGTCCCAGGCGTCCGCTGCCGTACTAAAAAAGAGCGTCTTGCCATCCAGCACCACCCGGAGCCTGGTAGGGAAAAGCAAGGAGTAGGCGATCCCTTCAGCACGCAGTTCCTTTTTGATCGTGAGGAAGGAGGCCCGCTGCCTCTGCGTCTCGAAGGTAAAATCTGGGAAGAGTGTGACCTTGCTGTTCGCGATCTGGAATGGGCCAGTCTCCCGGGCTTTTTGCAGGAGCAAATCTCTGTCCTTGTTGTGAAGCAACTTGGCTATGATCGGTCTGGGTGGGAGCCCGGGCTTGGGAGGCCCAGAAGGGACCCTGTGGGCACGCTCCAGAGTGAAGAATGGCGAAAGTCCTTCCGGTGCCACTACCGTTTTCAGCCATTCATCCACATAGGCCACCATGTCTCTCGTCCCCTCCGTCTCCGGCACGCCCACGATTCGCACATTACTGCGTCGGCTCCTGTTTTCTGCGTCCTCCGCACGCCTTTCCAGGGTGCGTATGCGGCCCAGGGCTTCCGTTAGCTTACCCTCCAGCACTTTGTGAGCGGGCGCCAGGTCTTTAATCGCAGTCTCAGTGTCCTTGACCCTGTCCTTCAGTTTATCATGGTCCGCCCGGAGCAGGCCCAGCCCCGACGCCACCTGCGCTATATCATTGTGGAGCGCGTCGCGTGTGGCCGTTATGGCTTCCAAAATGCGATCCTGCAAGCGCTGCAGGTCCGTCTGTTCAATGGGGCCACCCTCTGCCACATCAGACGCCGCCGCCTCCTCCGCCTTGGACCTCGGCTTCCCCATTGCGGCCGGCCCCGTCGCTTATGTCTGTCCAATGGCTCACGCCCCCCCCGGGCCTCCGCAGCGTGTTTAGCACCAAGGCTCGACGGATCCCCGTTGCGCAGGCACTGCTCTTCTGGTGCAGCGTCTGCCGTGGCAAAAAAATAAATAAAAATAAAAATAAAAAATAAAAAGGGGGGGGGGAGATCAGGGCCTCCGGTCAGTTCCCCACGATGCGTGCCCTCTGGGACCTGCCCCCAACCCGTCCTCGTCCGCCCGGGCTATTGCTGCCGGTCCACCGTGTCTCAGGGAGCTTGGTTCCGCCGAGGTCCCTCCGTGGCTCAATGGGCCTCACCACTGTGTCCCCGCAATCAGCGCAGGGGGGGGGGGGGGGGGGTCCGGGGACGCAATGCACAGGGTCTCCTCCTCCTCAGTCCGCCGCTGAGGTCTGCCCCCGCTCACCTCCGTGCACAACCGGGGTCCGGTCCTGGGCACATCACGCCATTCCGCCTCCCTGCATCGGAAGCCGTCTGCCAGCCCCGCTTGTAAGGGCGCACCCGGGCAGCCTCCTCTCCCAGCGCTCGTGGCCGCCGCGCACCGCAGCCGGGGGGTCAGAGAGTATTCCTCGCCCAAGCAGGGGTCACCGCCGGAAGCCTCGAAGTCGGCGGTCGCGCTCACTCGGAGCGATCCAGCAGTTCGAACAGCCGAGTAGCCCTCGGGCATCTAGGGCTCCGCCACGGCCGCCATCTTCTGCGCCGTTCTCCCCTCTCCGTCCCGGCGGCCGCAAGGTTCGGCGGCCGGGCTCCTCGAGGCAGTCCCGCCAGCTGCCCAAAATGTGCCCCGCCGGTCACCACCTTGTCCTCGTGTGGCGCCGGGGCACACGCGGGTTCTCCGCCACTTGTAGCAGGATTAATGAGGGGAAGAGGCACGGAGCTCTAGGCTCACGCCGCCATCACCCCCGGCGCTCAAGCCACGCCCCCCTGCCCTGTTCCCATGATGCACTGGGCCAGGGACAGACTAATTTGCATACAGCCAGGTTCTGAAACTGGGATGGTGCAATGAGCTAAAAAACGGTGTTGGATCTAGCCCTGATCTCTTGACTGGGTGAGAGTACTCTGCTTAATTCAGAGACTCTGTCCATCACCACCCCTTGTTGTAAATAATTTTGTCCACCCTAAGCGTGGAAGGGTATACTCAGATGTGAGTCCCTTGCTCATTGCACCATCAGGATTCAAGCAAGCCGGGCCGAAGACGGCTGAAATGCCAGAAACCAGTCCCCGGAAGCTTGTTTCCTTCCCACTGTAAGAATTGGCTTTTGTAGTCTGGTCTGCCCTGTTCCTATGATGCACTGGGCCAGGGACAGACTAATTTGCATACAGCCAGGTTCTGAAACTGGGATGGTGCAATGAGCTAAAAAACGGTGTTGGATCTAGCCCTGATCTCTTGACTGGGTGAGAGTACTCTGCTTAATTCTGAGACTCTGTCCATCACCACCCCTTGTTGTAAATAATTCTGTATCAGCAGTGTCAGGGGAGGAGTAGGCTCGGGGGCCGAGGGAAAAGAAGGAAACGTGGCCCGGAGAGAGGACCGCACCCGAGTCAGGATAAAGGAATCCATAAAGGTACGCTCACTGAAAAGGGCCTCTTCCGTCATCGAAAATGCATGCCCATCGGGGAATAAATCACTGACCGTACGCACTTGGAATTTCTCCAGGGTGCGTTGGACCAAGGCCTCCCCAGTAATCGGGAGCAAGGAAGGGTTAGGCAAAGGTAAGGCAGGAGAGTACAATAAATCAAACCCCAACAGTCTACGTAGTCTGTCCCAAGCCCAGCATGTGGTAGAGACCGTTTAAATATCTTGTGGGTCCCGAGGGTAGCCCGAGGGTAGGATGGTAAGGAGCTGGCGCGGGAGAACAAGATCAGCCTCCGGCTTCAAATATGGAATTCGTGCGTCCGGGTGGAACCAAGCATACGCGTAGCAACACTGCGCAACCAGATAATACAAATAAAAATCCAGGACCCTGAACCCACCTCTGTCCTGTGGCAAAGTAAAAATCTTCCAACTGACTCGGGGAGTCTTGTCCCCCCATACTGCACTTGCCAATCTTTTGTACCCCAGGCAGTTTTTGTCTCAATGTTGTCTTTCCAAAAGTCGAAACCCTGTCTAGACAGTTGGGCAATAAAGGCTGCAGAATAAATCCGTTTTGTATTTGTTAACATATTTTTAGTTCCTGTTCTGTTCACATTTTTAAAATAAAATGATTCAGCATTTGATAAATTGAACCCTGAAAAATATGGAAATTTAATTGCGAAAGTGTTTTAGCTACCCTTTGGAGGTATAGGACAATGTGCCCATTGGTTATACATATATATATTTCTAGGTATTGCAGATTTGTGCAAGAAATGATGACCATAATGGTTATAACAATACATTTGTTCATAGTCTGATGAACCCTCTAAATATTCATGATTTGTGAATACTGCAGACATTTCTAGATCAGGCATCATATTATTAACAGTCTCAAAGTCCCAATCATCAGAAAAGGTACTAGAGGTAATAAAGTCACTTAATGAAATCTTGAATAAGTGTGGAATCTTCAACAGCTCCGACGGGCCAAAAATGTCATATTCAGTTCTGTCCCACACTATACCATCTGGTATAGGAACGGCTGTGATGATCACTGCTGACAAGTCTCTTTGTTCATGATGGGATGATTTGTGTGGCTGGAGAAGTAAGTTCACTCTTTTATCTGCTGTGTCCATTCGAACATATCTTCCATTTATTAGCATGCCCAGATTTATTACCAGAGCTAGCCAAAGTATAAAGAAGAAGAATCCCAAGACAAACCATAGTTCATTCCATGGTGAAAGGAGATAAGTTTTCTTCAAGAGATGAAAAAAGTCAGTAATTTGTTCTTTGAAAGTTCTTTTTGCTGGCGTCGTTTCAGGTTCGCTGGGATCCTCAGAAAACGTATCACAGTTAATGAAATAGCCAGAGGCCATTCTGTCAATGGTTGGAATTGCATCTGGATTTGTTGAAATCGCTGGAACGACTTGGTCACTTGTTACTTTATTGTAGACGGGTGAATCAGGACGAACTGTTATTTGGGTCTCAAGAGGAACAAGTTCCATAGCATTATTGCTTAGTCCTTCTTTTCTCACTGTAAGATCTTCAAAGGTGATGAGTCTGTCAGTTTGAACCTCTTGAATTGTAGCTAAAGTAGTGTGTCTGCTACATTGTCGGAGTCCACTTGGCCTACTGCTTAGTATCGGCCACATTGTGTGGTTTAATCCGGTCGATCGACACAAATCGTCTCTCCTATTTTCTAGCAAGGGGCGGCAGTAGATTGCTCCGTGGATTGCTAGGACAGGTACTGGTTGTCTGTAAGAAGGCCCAAATTCCTTCTTGTCCGCCATCTTTTCTCTGACTAGATCACCAAACTTAGGGATCCAGACAGGCCTTGCTGGGACGGTTGGTTTTTCCCCAGTGGTGGTTGACTTCAGGAGCACGTTGCTTTGTTTCGATCTTAGTTCATTTAAGTCCTGTAAAACAGCCAAACGATCTTTGATATCAAATTTCTTATTTTCCACCACTGTTCTATGACAATGAAGGTCCGGAACCAACATTCTAGTCCCAAATAGGACCTCATATGGAGTGATACCCCCTAGAGAACTTCTTGGCAAATTTTTAAGACTACGTTGGACCCCATAAAGATGTTTGACCCACCCATCACCCGAACCTAATACTCTAGCTGTTATAGACTGCTTATGTTCTGTTTTTTTCTTTCCACAACAGAATTTTCCTCAGGATGCAATGGAGAAGAGTACCGCAATTCAACGCCCAAACAGGCCATGGCTTCTTTGTAAGTTCGAGAGCTACATGCAGGGCCCTGGTCAGAGTGTAGTGTGCCTATTGTGTTTGTGCCAATAAAGATTTGCAAATCTTTTATAACAGTTCGAGGCCACATCCAAATGAACCTTGATTTAGTGCTTGTGGGACTACATTCGTCCATAAGGATGCTTGCATGTAGATAGTCTAATGCTGTCTAACAATGGTGTCTGTACTGCGCTGGCTACACTGTATTCATGTATCTGGCGGCGTTCTGTGCTGCGATCTCTATTGCAGTTTATGCAGTTAACAACAAAGATGTGAATATGTGCATTCATCCCTGGCCACCAGTACATCTCTTTTAATGTTGATATTGTTTTAGAGATCCCCTGATGTATCAGACCCTCTCCCAGATGTGCTTCATACATTAAAGCTGTCCTACGTTCCATGTTTGGAATTACCCTATCCCCCACTCCAGGGATTCGAGCAAACGGAACGCTGTTCGCATCAATTATATATAAGTATTTGAGTGGAAACTTTTTAGGTAACGCTGCACCACTGCCTTTGCTTGAAGCATTGACAGCCAGTATTATTTCACTGTCTAATTTTGTATTTGAACGAGTGATTGCAGCTACGGAAGCCGTTTGCACAGCCCATTTCGATGCTTCATCAGCCAATGAATTCCCTTCAACGTGAACGCCATCACGTTGATGACTCGGCGTGTGTATCACGTGAGTGTTTTGTAGTTCGTTTCGCAACTGAACTACTTGTTCCCAAAGCGTTTTATGCTTAATTGTGCCACCTTTTGTATCTTTGAAACCATTTTGAAGCCAATTCTGTAAATATTCATTGTAAGATTGAGCACAGTAAAAGGAATCGCACACTATGAGTGTGGGGAATTCGCGATCCGTATTTTCAAGTGCCCTTATGAATGCTTGCAGTTCAGCTCGCTGAGCTGTACAATCTCCTAGAGATTGCGTTTTCATGACCATAGGTCTAAATTTGACATTGCGCATATGACCTTTAACGATCGGGCATGGAGCACTATAAGCTTGTTTACCTCCCGCAGCGAGTTGTGCTGATCCGTCAGTATAAATTATATATTCATACTGGTCTAGAGGTAGAATTTCATCAGGCAGAGGACATTCGTGTTCATATTGAAGGAATGCTTGTGTTTTCAAATAAGAATCAAAAACGTATTCAACATCAGTTGCAGCAAGAGAGTTAACCCATTGTATCCATCTTGGATGTAAAGCTTTTGCATTTGGAATGCTAGCTTTTGTAACTGCCTCTAAAGCTGGTACAGGAGTTACGACCATAATGCTTTTCCCCTGTGCTAGGGCTCTTTCTTTTGCTACAGCGGTTTGAACTGCTGTCAGAATTTTTTCTGTAGAAGTGAATTTCATTTCTGCTTGTGTGTACAAATGTGATTTGTATGCAATTGGTACTTTTTCATCTTCGTTAAAAGTTAAGTAGGTAAATCTGCATTGACCCAGAATGATTCGGATCACTAAGTTGTGTATGTTTACGCGTGTTTGTAAATGTTTTGTTGCTAACATGTCAGTTTGTAGCGAACGCAAAATTTCTGTGTGTTCTTTTGTCCAATTTATTGTTTTAAAATCAGGTTTGATTAATTCATAGAAAGGTTTAACCCTTTCTGCGTAGTTTAGAATGTAAGTTCTTCCAAAATTCAGTAAACCTAGAATCAACTGTACGTTTTTCAGCATTATTGGAGGTTGGAGCAGCGCACACTTTTCTAAAAAGTTGGCTGCCAGGCTTTTGCCTTCACTTGATAGTTCATATCCTAGAAAAAGGACGTTGAGATGGGCAATTCTTGATTTCTTAAAACTGAATTTATACCCTTTAGAGGCGAAGCCCAGTATAATGGCGTTCACCCTGTCCAAGTGCCTGTTCAGGTCATCGTCTGTCAGATGGATATCATCGACATATGACAATGCCTCATCATCATAAGTTTGTAGTAACTCTGTTACCCTTGCTGAGAATAAGCCCGAACTATTCTTGACTCCTTGAAGGAGACGACAGAAGTGACTCTGGATCCCCATTATTGAAAAAGCGGTCAAATACCTACTTTCAGGTGCAATGTTTTGACAAAAGAAACCGTTAGAAATATCTAATGTGGTTTTATATTTTTTACGCACAATGTTATTCATGCTGTACTGTGTGCATTTTGCACTGCAAATGTTTTACAACAAGAGTTTAGGTGTCTATAATTCAAAACTAGACGATATGTATTGTCTGGTTTGGAAACAGGAAACAAAGGATTGTTCATTGATGAGGTGCATGTTTCAATCACCCCATAATATTCAAGTTGATCTAAGATCTCCCTGACCTGTTTTTTAGCTGCTTGCTGAATTGGGTACTGCCTTTGTGCAGTTGGTTGATTTTTTAACTGGATCTTGTGGTGAGGTGAGTCCTCATCCCATCCTACATGATTTTTATATAATTCTGGGGCTTGGGCAACTGCCCATTTCCTGGCATAAGTATATTTTAAATGTACTGGAATATGGTTGGAGAATGCTGGCATAATGATATCTTTGCCATTTGGGCACTCCGTGACAAATTCTGGTGGCCAGTCTTGTTCTGCTAGAAGTATATCATAAGAGTGCTCTCACTTTTCTTGGTATATCTCCCTCCATCCGGAGTGTTATTTCATATAACCTATGTGGAGAACTAACCCTGGTTTCTGCAGTTTCGACTTTCAATGCCCTCATTCAAGTCCACTGTCTCCAGAAGTTCCTTCAGGTTCTGGCGAGCTATTGCTACTTCTGCTGCGCTGTCCAACATTGTCTGAGCCCATTCTCCGTTCTTGAGTTGTGTCCTCAAGATCCTCGGCATGTTTGATTTTTAGGCCTGCTACCTTCTTTTTGGTGAATTGAGGTTTTGGTTTGCTTTTCTGAACGTGTTAATCGTCTTTGGACTTCACACGTTCTTTTTGTGCTGACCGTCCTCTTCTTTCAGATGTCTGTGACGATATCTGGAAGGTACGAGAGGAACGTGTATCAGTATCTTGATACCTGTCAGGTTTTCTCAAATGATCCCTATTCCTGGGGTTATACCTCCTTTCAGAGTGCTCCTTTTGAGGAGACCTACCTCGGGATTGAGAATCTTTCTCTTTTGAATGTTGTATTATTTTCCCACTTCTTTTTAGAAGAGGTAGGAGTGTTTTAATAAAGGCCTTTTCAGGATTTTCAGACATTTGTGGTTTAACTGGTTTCACACCCAAACTGTCTCTGCCTAATTCTTCATAGGCTTTTTCAATTATTCTGGCTAGTTCTTGTGGTTGTTCTATTACATCAAATTACCTTAATTTCTGGTGGATTGCCACTGATGCTGCTTCTCCTTTAATATTTGATAATATTATTGTTGAGACATGGGTAAAAAATTTCAGTAACTTCATACCTAAATTCAGAGCAGGCTCTGCCCCGTATTCATTTTGAATCTGTTTCAGGACGTCAGGTATTATCGCCAAAGACGGAACACCATGTGTTTTAGTGTAGATTGCAGCAAAGACTGTGACCCATGTGGTGCAGTCTTCCAGATGTGGTGTTATCGCCATTGGTAAACAGATAGTTAGAATTGAATTCTATGTTTTTCATAGGGACTGGTATTGGGAAATACCGCTTCGATTTGAGTAATTTTTTAAGCTATTCAGAATGGAATCTGTTCACATTTTTTGGTTAATTTACCCATGACGGCGTGTAAAGTCTGTGGTGTAATTTTTAGTGTATTCCCCTGGTGAGGGGTTTGTTGTGGAATCACTAAAGGAGGTTGGACTGGGAAAGTCCGCATGACATATTGGACCAATTGTCTGTAGATTTTGATTAACTCCTTGAGTTGAATAACTAATTCTACATCTGTCATGTCTTCGATTTCAGGATGAGGTGTGTAACCTGCTAAAACTGGCCATTTTGCTCCTGGTCTACCTAGTGGACCAAGCCTGGTAATGTGATTTAAATGTTTTAGGGCGCCTTTAAACCAGAGCTCATGCTCCTGGTATGTAAGTGGAATTTCAATATCCTCGAAAGGAATATATTCCTCTGGGGAATCATCTTCTTTGTAGAAGGGAAACACATGTGTTACTGGATTTGATTCTGGGAATACTATCCATGAATAGAATACCTCTGTCTGGTGATATTCATGTGCCTCTATCACAAAAACTGCTCTACCACCTCTTGATGTTAGGCCATATTTTATAAGTTTTAGAGTGATGGCTCTCTTCTGTAAATTTGGAGGAATGCTTATGGCATTCACATTGGTTTCAGTAAAACCTGTTAAGTTAAAAGCTGGTACAACCCCGTCGCCTGTAGCTCCACCGGTTTCGGTGTTATTGACTTTGTCGGCCATTGTTTAATGAAAAATTGCCAAGCAAGTTTCAAGGGAACAAAGATAAGGTACACAATATTTTGGAACACTGTATACTTCAACGTTGAACAAACCAAAAAGTTAATACATAGGATTTTTCATCCTACTCAGCTATGGCAGATATTGTCCCTTACCCACTCCAGACGTGTTATGGAGTATTATGAGTAGGGGTCTCTGAGAAAAGCACGACTGAGTTACTTCAGTATCTAGCCTTAAATTAGTGCCTTACCAAACCAATGGGCGCCATGTAGTGTAGTTCCTATATCCCTGATAGGCTCTGCGCATTGGAATAATATACACTATAGTTTTGACATAGGAATGAGGTCAGTATGTCTCTATCAAGTACATTAAACTTAATTGTGTGTGTGCCAGCTAACTCAGAGGTTACCAGAAACTTTCTCGACTAAACAAGAAGGGATTAGTTTCTGGCAACCGCATAAACATGACAACTTTGTTTCCCTTAGTGTCGGAATAATCTTAGAGTCTTGGAACAATAGATAACCGTTTCACTCAGTTAATCTTGCATGCTTCGTTTCTACAGAGTGTTGCACAGAAATAGGGAGACAGGCGTTTCAATAAAAAGGGTTTATTGAACAGTCTTATTTCTCATGCAAGAGATATGAACTGCTACAATCGTAAGACAGAATGCGAAGTATAAAATGTACAGCGTAGCAGTAAGATGGAATAAAACTGTAATAGCATGTCTTGTAGCTATGACATATATTCAGTAAAATACATACATAAATAACACATGCTAAAATACTCATCTGGTGCTCCTAAAGTAATCCTACCCCAGTGTACCTAACCTAAGTCTAGTACAAGGGAAGAAGTAGGTGCTGTTTTAGTCTGGTTTAGTTATGCCAAGAGTTGCCAAAAATTTCTCTTGGTTCTAATCAGCTCCATACCTTAGAATGAGAGGGGTTGGTATCTCTTTCCCGGGTCTCGATCTCCCGGGACTCGCAAGGGGAGTCAGAAACACAGGAGCTGGATTCTCGGCGAGGAGGATGACAGCGTCTGGTCTGTGCGTCATTTGGGGACTTGACTTCCTTCAAGAATTGTTGTGCGAGCCGCGTCGTGCAAGTAGGTAGCCGAACCGCATCGTGCCTTGCCATAGCAAGTGAAGGCATATTTATACCTTGAAGGTATTTAGGAATGCCAGTATTGACATAAAAGTCGGGCATAAGAACGTCATGAATGAACCCCTAGGGAATAGATGTTCATGAATAAGGAATGAGTTCTTGGAAAAATCAACATCCAGGCAAGTGGAAGTCTTAAAGGCTTAAGAGTACGTTTTTCCAAGAACCCGTTGTGATGCAGATGAACGGATGTAAGTAGCTATGCTTGTATTTGGTTAGCATGGACAATGGCTAAATTCGGGCTGTATTTCTATGCCTAAATGAGGGCAATGTGAATTGTACCTATATAAGGGCATGAATCGGGAAATTCATACGGAATCTAAATCGATACACAACAGCGCTAGGTGCAAGGTCGAGGGGTTTAGTCTCCAAGACCTTTCCGTTTAACTGAGTTGACACCTTTTGTTATTAAGATCCATGCTGAACCAGGGTTTAGATTTGGTTCACCTCATTTGTTTGAGTTTGAGTGGAGCTACTTGGTCTAAAACCTCTGTCATTTTTTAATTAAAATGTGTAGTAAGGTCATCCGCCGTCCAGGAGGAGGGTTGGAGTTGAAGATGGGCATGAATCCTGGACTCAAGTTCGGGTAAAGGGACTTCTTTGATGTTTCTGGTCCAGTGCTGAGGTTGGTCATCACGAATAGGTCGGTGGCTGACAAGAGCGTCAATCTTGAACAGAATGAGGTGGTGGTCGGACCAGTCAATGGGAGAAATTGCTCTCAAAGAGACCAGTTAATTGCTGGTAATGATCGCATCCAGTGTTGCACCTTTGGCGTGAGATGGTTTATTGCAGAGTTGTTTGAGGTTGTATATTTCAAGTAGGTTGGATAGGTTTTGGACAGTGGAGTCTTCTGGGTCGTTCCAGTGGATATTGATGTCACCCAGGAACACGTCTCGTGTCTGTCAGGGAGAAACGTGTTATTAGGTTTGTTAGTTCTTCGGAGAAGAGGGTACGCTCTCCAGGAGAATGGTAGATGGTGTAGAGTTTGATGGGTGAGGTGCCCTTGGCAGTGAGTTCGACACCCAGGTTTTCAAACTATAGGTATTCTGCAGGTTTAAGTTTGGTAATCTGTATTCCAGCTTTGTGAATGATGGCTAGTCCCTCACCAGTTTTGATCGGCCTGTCTTGTCTGATGATGTTGTACCCTTGAGGTGTGAGAATGTCAAGAATGGGGGTGGAGGGGACATTGAGCCAGGATTCTGTGAGGAAAGCAATGTCAATTTCTTCAGTCAGTAGAGCTTCAGCAATGTCTGTGGCATGTTGTACTGCTGATCTGCAGTTTAGGAGCATGCAAGAGAGAGGGCGGGGAGCCTCAATGATGGGGGGAGCTAGGTGGATAGAGGAGTACTGAATGGGAGGTACAGGCGAGTGGACAGTTTTAGGGATTCTGTTGGTGCCAACAATAACAGGGATGGAGAAAGGGCCTTGCTTCTGGCTCAAAGCGAGGTAAGAGTCATTGATCTCATCAGGTTTCTGTATCGAAAAGGGGTGGCGATCCCGGTTAGGTGAAAGTGCCTGACTCGCCGACGGACTGGAGGGTAGAGGGGTGCTCTGTGGGGCCATGGGAAGGGATTTAGGGGGTAAGAGCAAAACTACCCAAGGAGAGGGAGCACGGTGACTTGGTCCTGTTGAGAAGGTCTTGTTGTAAGTATAGGAAATTGGCAGAAATGGAGTTAATTTTCCGCTCCATTCTGTTCAGTTGCTGTGTTATTGCCTTGAAAAAGTTCAAGGTGTTTGGCAGGGGCCGAGAAAGACTTGGGTCTATGGAGGGAGAGAGAACAGGGGTCAGGGATTGGAAGAAATCAGTGGGATTAGGAGAGGAGAGCGGTTGGACGCGGGGAGCCAGGTTAGTAATGCTCCCATTCAAGGTGTTCAGAGGAGGAGTAGTGGGTCTAATGTCCAAGAGAGGAGGGAGAGAAATTCTAGGTAGGAAGTCAGTGTTCCGGGGAATGTCAGTTAGATTAGCGGTAGAGGCAGGTTGTGTATGTGGGTGAGCGACAGCGGAAGGGGAGTTGGCAGTGATAATAGGAGGGAAATTGTCTGTTGGATTGGTGAAAACGTTGGACATGGGGATGTCACGGGCATTGTCAGTGAGATAAGCGGCACAGACAGGTTGTACCTGTGGCTGTGGGACATCGGAAGGGGAGTGGGCAGTGGTAGTAGGGGGGAGACTGACCGTTGGATTGTGGATGACGTTGGACGTGGGGGAAGTAAAGGTCGTGGGAAAAGGGTCTGTGTTGGAGGAAGGGGTAGTTTGTGATGGAGGGTTCAGATTATCAGAGATTGAAAGGGGAGTGCCTGTGGGGATTTCAGTCGTGGGAGGGCTGAAGTTAGAGTCCGAGCTGTCAGGATCTAGATCGGCCTTGTGGTGTCTGTTAATTATGAGTTTGTTGTTCCTGGTATGATCAGTTGATGTAATAATGGTGGGTGTTTGGCGACTTAGAGTAATGATAGGGGTAGTGTGATTGTAGTGAGTGATGTTGGATGTCCATGAGTTCAAGAGAGGCTCTTCAGAGCAAGGAGATTAGATCAGTTCCACGTTATTAGTGAGGGTGGTGGGGGATAGGGGAGATAGGGTTTGATGGCTCAGTTGAGTTAACGAGGAGAGAAGTGTGGGGAAGTGGCAGTCAAAAGTGGTGAGGTGCGGGTCGGTGGCCTGTATAAGAATGGTTCCAGTTCTGTTGATGGAAATGGTGAGTTCCCCTTTGCAGGTAGGGGAGATGGTAGTGGAGATTTTTTCACCATAGGGAATGATTACTGACATGGCGACTTGAAGGTGAAGAAAGAAGTTGTTTTTCCATTCAGTCGGGCGATTAGTGTGAAAAATGAAGTTAGTTATCGTGTTGCCGTCGGTCTCTGTGTGATAGTTATCTACAATGAGTGTGTCCGGGTGTTGTTTTAGAGTACTGTGCTTGAAGTTCTTTTTTGCATTACTGGTTATTTTGTCTGGGTAGTTAATAGACCAGGAGTTGGGATCCGTAACGCACAAGATTAGAGTTCCGGGTGGGGTTAGGTGGGCGCATGGTTGAATGGACGAGGGATTGGTAAAAGAGTTGAAGGGAGGAGGGCTTCCTTCCTTGAGGTTCATACCGATTAGTAGTCAGGAGCAATCAATTATAGACAATCAAAGACCTAACATAGGCGAAAGGCGATACTTTCGGTTGTTGGGTCGATTCGGCTTAGGGCGAGATCAGGACAAACAAAGCGCCAGGCCGGGCGCGATCCTGTAGAAAGCCGAGTCGCAATCAGGAATCGAGCAGTAGGCTGGGGTGGTAGTTATCAAACAATTATATGCTGTATAAACAATAAACTCTAAAGTACCATATGGATGGACTGCAGAGTGTGCTGACGGCCGCAGTCCATATGGATGGACTGTAGAGTGTGCTAGGGGCTTCAGTCCGTATGGATGGAGAGTAGTGTTGTGCTGGGGCCCTCAGTCTGTATGGATGGAGAGTAGATTATGCTGGGTGTGAGAAGTTAGCCTGGCATATGATGTCTTCTAGTTCTAGTGGGCACCTTGCACCAGTCTAATCGACCCTCATTGATGGTGGTTGTAAAGTCAACCTTATAGAAAGCTATCCTAGTGGTAGCATGGACCAGCAGTCAATAGGCTAAGACTTCAGAGAGCATGTGAAGCAAGCTGTTTTACCAATTATAATCCCTTGAATACCAAATGAAAGGACACCACACAATGTATATATCAAATATATATGTATTTATTCTAAACACGACCCCTCTGCACTCTTTATGAGGTCAGAGGTAAAAGCACAATACAAGTTACTCAATTAGCATACAATAAGTTGCACAATATACAGTAATGCCCTAGGGGCCTCACAAACCATATACTAAAATAGTGGTATAAGAACCACGTCTGGAATAGAAAGTAGGCCTAGGGCCTAGGGAATCACTGGGGCTACACTAAACAACCAAAGGTTAGGAAGTAGGAGGCCCACGGGAGACGCGTGCAGTGTCTAAACACAGTTGCGAGTTACCATTGACTTTCTATGGGAAACGAAGAAGTTACAAAGTTACTGTTTAAGGGCACTTCCGGATGGACTACAACAAAACCCCTTTAGACTAGGACACTTCGAGAGTCAAGACCCACGGGAGCAATGGAGTACTTGTGTTAACTCACCCAGGGAAGCCGGGTGCATAGGTGCCTTTTGGTGTCGGGTTTCGTCGATGTTTTCTATGGAGACCTGCAATTAAGTGCTACAGGCGACCAGAGGAAAAGTGTCCGGGTGGATCCTAGGGTGGATCGAAGATTTGAAGAACCTGAAAGCAGAAGGGACAGAGTCCGGGTCACTAGCCAGTGACCAGGAAGGTACCAGGAAGGAACCAGGAGATGTTGTGATGATCACCGGTGAAGAAGGCGAGTTTGTCTCTTCAGCCACGAAGTCAAGGTGGCATCGACAATGACCAGGCACTGGATTCGAGCTGTCCCACAAAGGATCTAGTTGACTGCAGTTTCGGTATCCGGATTGGACCCAACAAGCCTTCGCAAACGCAACCCACGCAGGATGTCGAGATTGGCTCTGTTGAAGACCAGCAAGGTCTGTGGCACTTCTCCTTTGGAGGGAAGCTGGAGCAAGCCTGGAGCAACCAGGAAAGCAAGTTTGTTTTACAGAAAAGTCTTCAGGGGGCTCACTAGCCAACGGGCAAGGAACCAGGAAGACGCGTCGAGCACAAAAGCAAAAGCGGGGCCCACGGGACACTCGTGGAGTGTAGGGGCCTGTGCTTTGGTGCAAAGGGTGCTCGGGCTGGAGTTTCTCGTACCCCAATGCACAACTGCGAGGGTACCTCGGGAGTTGAGTAGTTAGCAAAATGCAGGATGTCCAGGGTGTCCAGTCCCACGTCTCTTGTGTCCGCCACGGGTCTCAGCTTTGCTGTGAATGTGGGTCGAAGTCAAGTTCCTGTGTCGCAGATTCTTCGGGATCCGGCGGGAGACTTGAAAATGCAGACCAGCAAAGTTGCTGATGGTGCCTGTTTTCACAGGGTGGTCACTCCTTGACCACAAGGGAGATATCTTCCGTCTTCCAGTCGAAATGGAATGTCGAAGGTCCGGGATATGTCTTGTGAAGATTTGTCCAGGGTAATCTAAAGTCCTGGGGACATAGCTCCTATACTTATACTAAGGTTAGGGGCTGGACTACCTGGCTAGGTCCCTCCTATGGGTGGACCTGAGAAGGGGGTGGTTACACCCCTTTCCCTTTGTCCAGTTTTGTGCCAGAGCGGGGCTGGAGTGCCCCAGCAACTGGTTTGAACCGGGCTATGCACGGAGCACCTTGTGTGCCCCAGGCAGTGTCTGGAAAAGCATCTGCTGATGCAGCCCTCAGTGCCCCAGTACACAAAAACCTGTCTGGGGAGGTGCTGGCACCTCCCTGGACAGGAAACCTATTTTCCAGGCCTCCCCTGCCGAAGTTTCGTTCAACCGCAGGAGGTCAGACTCGTGTCTGTGGCAGCAGCATCCATTTTGTGATGCTGATGCTCTGTTTAACTTTAACCGGGTTTATCAGTAACTACATGTCTTCTCCCTCTTGAAGGGTGGAATGCAACCCCGCCACCAGGACTGGCGGGGGGTAGTATTCCAAAGTGCTTGACACCTTATACAACATGTTTTGATAAAGCCAACCCAAAGTTAGCATTAACCGCGAGGATTATAATGCACTTAAGAGTATATGGTATGGCTATATTGATAAAGATTATAAATTCTGCCACTAATTTTAATGTATTTCTAATTTTTGATTGAATATGATTGTAATGTTTTGAAATGTATTTTGTATTGTGTTGGTAACACAATTTTATTTTATTTTGTTATGTTTTTATTGAATAAAACAGTGGCAGTCTTGGCAATAATCATACAGTAATATTACTTTTAAGTAGCAACACTTAGGCAACCTAACAATTCTCAAGACAGCAATTACATATTACACTTCTTTATTGACTGATCAGGTCCCTTTATGCAGAGTATCGCTAGATCTCTTCACCTTCGTCATCTGAACTATCAATGTCGTCCTCTGGCAGTAATTCGCATATATCCCCTCTAAAAGTATTCCAAGGTGCCCAGATCTTATTCCATTTACGCGGGCTTCCCCTGGTTGCATATACTGTACGTTCCGCTACCATAATCAGGTCCATATTCCTGCACCACAACGCTAGCGTGGGGGGTTCTGCCGCGCCCCATCTCTGTGCTATGTCTCTCTTTGCAATCATGAGGCCGAGTGTACCCCAGGTCTGACCATGGCGAGTGAGATCGGTGGGTTCCAATACATTCAGAATACATTTGCGTGGTTCAGGCAGGAGGGAAACCTCTAGTGTCTGTGAGATAGTGCGCAGGACCTGTCGCCAGTATTCTACTATAACTGGGCATTCCCACAGTGTATGAAAAAGCATGCCTTCCTCCCCGCACACCGTCAGGCAGAAGGGATGTGTCGCTCGCTGCATCTTGTGTAGGGTGGTTCTTGTATAATATACACGATGCACTATTTTGAGTTGCACCAGTCTGAACTTGGCAGATATGCCCACCTCCCTAGGGGATGCCAGGGCCGCCAACCAGTCCGTGTCATCCATATCTCCTACTTCTTCCACCCACTTGTCCCGTAGTCTAAGTGTAGGATCTGGCATATTGTTAAGTAGCTTTCGGTACATGAGGGACGTCGCACGCTGTTGCATGAAATCTGTGAGTAGACGGTCCTCTAATGGCGAGGCCTCTGGGATGTCAGTGTCAGCTGGAGCGCCGTTAACAAAGCATGCCTAATTTGTGTATACCTGTATAATTCTGTCGGACCCAAGTCATATTGCTGTTGGAGTTGAGCAAAGGGAATCACCGTCCCTTTATCCCACAAGTCTCCCATCTTGGAGATTCCGATATTGTCCCATTGCGTAAAGCCCTTGCTCTTTCTCAACTGTCCTAATGCCTTGGTGTCCCAGAGCGGAGTGAGTTTAGTGATGGTCTCTTTCCACCCCAATTTTGCCTGTGCTGCGTGCCACAGCGCAACTGTTTGTTTTGTGGGCCCAATTAGTTTTGCGGCCAGACTTCTGTTGTATAGTACCACCAGCATGTTGTTCGTGCCTAATTGCAACCTGTCAGCTCTGTATGCTGGATCATCATGGGGTGCGTGAATCCAGTAATTGATGGTTTCGAGTTGCGCCGCCCAGTAGTATAACTGTAAGTTTGGCAGTGCAATCCCACCATCATACCAGCTCCTATTCAGTTTAATTTGTGCTATACGCGCCGGTAGGGTGCCCCATAGAAGGGTCGAGACCTGTGCTGCGACTTGTCTAAAATATCGTGGCGGTATCGGGTAGGGCGTGTTATCAAGGGCATAAAGAAATCTCTGCAGTGCCATCATTTTGTATAGTGCTGCTCTCCCCAGAAGCGTTAGGGGCAAGGCCGCCCAGTGTTTGACATCGCGTTTCAGCCGTTCTAAAGGGGGCACCAGATTTTTGCTAAAGAATTCTGCCGTATCCCCAGTGATGTGGGTAACACAATTTTTAACAAAATCATTAAAACTGAATGTTTTTTTACAAAATGTTGTTCTTTCTAACTCTCCCTTTTATATATATATATATATTTATATGATTGATTTAAATTGCCTAGGAGTTGTTTCTCACTTGAATTTAATTTCCCTGTCCTAGGAATTGAAAAATATTTACTGTTCAGGGGGTCCTTGATTTTCACATTTATGGCTATATCATAGAACAGCTATAAGGAGCTGGTTCAGAAAGCTGCAGAGGGACTCAGCTCATGCTAGGGCACCCTCTCACATAAAACCAAGCACTCTGCCTCCAGGATTGTCGAGGCCTACCATAGGAGTGATTTATAGGTGTATATGTGTCTATATATAAGGTAGATATAGGTATACTATATCTAAGTAAGGGGTGATTACACCACCTTACCCAGGCTGTGGTGTCAGTTTGGAGGGCCAGCCAGGGGTGGCATAATACATGCTGCAGCCCCTGGTAGGTCTTGGATGCACCTATGCCCTGAGTACCTATGGTGCACTATACAGGGGCTCACAGAGGTGACCCAATACCCAATCTGGTATATACCTAAAGTACATAGTATCAATTTAGAGAGAGATCAGCTAGGCTGTGGTCCTGATTAGCAGGGCCACAGCCAGTCTAAAGTCGAAAAACCAGAAAATCACAGCAAAAAGTGGGGGTGACCATAGGAAGCAGACCCTACTCTCCTACACTGGGTGCCTCAGTCCGTATGGATGAACTGTCGAGTGTGCAGGGGGCGCACTCCATATGGATGGACTGTAGTGTGTGAGGGGGCCGCAGTCCATATGCATTAACTGCACAGTGTGCTGGGGGCCTCAGTCCGTATGGATGGACTGAGATTATGCTGGGGGCCTCAGTCCGTATGGATGAACTGTAGAGTGTGCAGGGGGCCGCACTCCATATGGATGGACTGTAGTGTGTGAGGGGGCCGCAGTCCATATGGAAGGATTGTAGAGTGTGCTAGGGTCCGCAGAGAGTGCTGGGGGCTTTAGTTCGTATGGATGGAGTATAGAGTGTGCTGGGGGCCACCCTTGTATAGATGGACTTTAGAGTGGGCTGGGGGCTGCAGTTCATATGGATGGGCCCCAGAGTATGCTGGGGCCTGCAGTCCCCAGCCTTACACCATACAGGGTATTATCACAACGTGTTTTGCTGTGCTTCTGTTCTTGTGTTTCATTCATTATTGGACACTGTGTTTAACGACAGATGCATACAGCTGTATTTTACTGCTCTGTATTTATTTTTAGTTACTGTATCTAGAGTTCTGCAGCAGTTCTTTCTTCGGTACCTTTGCTATATCGCGTTGTACTCTGTGTGTTCTGTTGTTTCTTCCGTGTGGTCTTCCACAGTACAGCGTTCTGTTTCATGAACTGTGTGTGCACTGTCGCACTCTTGAGCTTTGTAATGCTTTGTACAGATTGCCTTCAGTTGCACATGTTCAGTTTTCCTACGTTTTTTGGTATGCAATTGTGTCCCACTTTGTGTGTTTGTGCTGGTTTTAAATAAGTCCATTGAACCCTGAGTGTTGTTGCAGCTTCAGATGTTTGTCCGGCATCGAACGGACGCCGCCTGTTCCCAGAAACGCCTTTTAGGGGGCTGTTGTGTTGTTTGCTGAGGATGCAACAAAAAGGCTGGGCATAATGCCCATGCGCTCAGTGTATTTTGTACAAATCTCTGAATCCAAAACGTGACACGGGTATCTCAGAAACACTCGGAAGCCGCGCCTGTCTTGAGAGTCCCCATATGACGTCATGTTGGTGTAAAGCCCTTCAGGCCTGTTTCAAGTAGACCAAAAGGCCCCTATAACAAGATCTGTATTGGTAAGTCGCCATGTATGACACATCGAAAGCACATTGTTTGATATTGTTTCCTACTTACGGAATACTGGGATATTGTTATATTTCGCATTGCGCTGTTAATTGTCTACCAACTACCACATCCCAATTTTGGATTATTAATGTCCACATAAGTTATAAGGTATGCAATTGTTTTTCCAGACTTCACTAGCTTATGGGGTGGTTGTGTCTTAAATGGTGTTGCTTATGTTATATAGCACCCACCTGACATTGTTGATGTTTTCATATTGTTGTATGTCTGCATACTATTTTGGCTTGATATAATATAAATTCTGATTAAATGCACCATTAAGGATGAAATCCTGGTGCACTAATTAATCATGTACTGTGGTCCTATGGAATGGATAGCCCTCCAGCCTTTCAACATATTCATGATTATATGTCCCAACACCCATGCCCCTCATTTAAACGTAACTGTTTTACACAATTACGTGGTATGCACCAGGCCTCTTTTCAATTTTACTTTTGCTTTATTTTTAATTTTACTTTTTAGATTAGTGTCACTGGCTTGTGCATCAATGGCCTGGTAGTATATATATTCATGTATAGCACAACGTGTAAAGGAGTTTTTTTTACTACATGTTATTAAAGTGCATGTTACTTGTGACCATAGATAGTTTTGTCCTGTTGTCTCGTGTTACCAGCTCGTTCTCTCTGGTGTTAATTTGGTCAATGTATAATGTCACTGTGTTGTCTCTCATATCATATGTGTTTCATGTAATATTGTTACATTGTGTCCACTTCAGTGTATGTTTATATTCATGTTATTTATATTGTCACTTCCAGCCCTGATGAAGTTCGATCTCTATTGAACGAAATGCGTTGGCTGGAGCCCATTTTATGATGTCATTAAAATTAAGGAATTCTAACCGCAAAGGAATTTGGTCAATCTTTATCATTGGGAAAAGACAGTCTGGTGGTGCACCTCTGCACATTTATCCATGTTGGTGTAAAGCACATAGTGCTTGTTTCAAGCAGATCAAAAGGCCCCTTTAAAAAGATCTGTATTGGTAAGCAGCCATGTATGTGAAGTTACCCGCGGTCTTCTGGTGTGTGTTTGTGTTCCGGTGTGTGTGTGTGTTTCTGTGTCTGTGATTCTGTCTGTGTGTGTTTGTGTCTGCGTGTTTCTTTGCGTTTGTGTCTGTGTGTTTCTTTGTGTGTGTGTGTTTCAGTGTGTATGTCTGTCTGTGTGGGCGCGTGTATCTGAGTGTCTGCATGTGTGTGTGTCTGTCTGTGTGTGTCTCTGTGTGTGTGTGTATGTGTGTGTCTGTGTGTGTGTGGCTATGTGTGTGTGTGTGTCTGTGTGTGTTTGTGTATATTTGTGTCTGTGTGAGTGTGTTTGTCTGTGTGCATCTGTCTGTCTGTCTGTCTGTATGTCTGTGTCAGAGTCTTGCTCTGTGTCTGTGTTTCTGTGTGTGTCTGTCTAAGGCTGTCTGTGTGTCTGTCTGTGTTGTCAGTGTCTTTTGTGTGTGTGTCTGTGAGACAGACCCCGGAGTGAATGAGAGCCTTACCGAAGTAACCCCGGGAGGGTCTGTACCAATGCAGGTCACACCTGGCTGCCATTCTACCGGACTACCGCAACCATCAACCTCTGCTGTTTTTCCCCAGGGACGCGATGACTGGAAGAACCCGGAAGTGGTCCGGACAGAACCCGGAAGCATAAGCGACGAGCCAATGAAAGGCGCTCTCATTCAAAGGACAGGCGCGGAGAGAGTTGGCGCGCAAGACGAAGGCGAGAGCAGGAAACAGGAAACGGGAGAAGAAGACGCTGGACCGGTGAAAGAAGACGCGGGACCTGTGGAAGAAGACGCGGGACCCGTGGAAGAAGACACGGGACCCGAGACGCCAGTAAACCAGGACGTGGAAGAAGACAGCTGGTGCGAGGACTGGTGGTGTCCGTAGGAGGCTGGGGAGCGGCCGCGACTCGGGAGGAGAGTTGCGGCGGGGCCGGTGAGTGACTCGGCTCGAGGGATTTGGGAAGCGGGGAAGATGGAGGAAAAGAAGGGTGGTACCTGTAATAACTTGGAGGGGTCTAGCTTTGCCGGACTGCACATTGTTTTCTGGTTTCTCTGGTCGTCTGCTTTAGGAAACCACTCGTGCTTTATTATTTTGCACTTGACCTTGGAGCACCCTGTTTCCCCGTCCTAGGCACGTAAAGGAAAAACAACCCCCCCCTTTTCTCCATGTAACTATATTTGAACCACAACGTTTTACTACTTTTTGTCACCTGTTCACGGACATTCAAACACCTAAGGTGCGGTGAAGGGTAACTTAGTCCATAGTTCTTTTTGACCTCAATTCTCACGGTTCCTTCTGTAATTTCTTCCCTCTCCTATGAGCCTCCGGGGAGACCGCCAGGGTCCTGAGGATAAGGAGAAGACAACACCACTACCCATTTCCTCATCCAGCTCATCACCGGAGACATCAGAAGAAGAATCTACCGAAGGACAATACGCCAAATCCATAACATCTGCATTTGTTTTCAATAAACCACCATCTTTTAAACTACTACTCCAGCCTCCACGCCTGTTTATAAAACCCGCCCCCCCACAGGTGGTATATATATATAGGGGGTTTACCCAAACGTAGTCACTGGGACCTGGGTAGTCTAGGTACTGAGAGGGAGGGGTCCCAGTGTAAGAGCAACGATAAATATACAGTTTCTCACAAAAATTTACAGAAGCAACTAATGAATCCACATTGTTTTAATTCACAATGAGGATGAGTATAGCACATATAGTATCAAATAATTACAACAAGTATAATAGGTTGTACAGTGCCCCAGGGGGAGGAGGAAGTGATTAAGTGAGGATAGTGTAGTACGGGAATTGTGACAGTAAAATCAACCTAGTATCAAAGATGCATTTGTATGGTGCTTCAAATACAAACAACATAGGACCAACGGTTCAATGTAACAATATATACACATGTCATACTCCAAATGTGCAAATAAATGTCAAAATATAGATATGGAGTTGGCAGAAATAGGACAGTTGTCGACGTTTCGACCCACAATATGTTGCAGGGATTAGTGGAGCCCTTGCAGCGGGGTCTTCATCAGGACAGGGAACTGGGCAGGCAACCGTTATAGTTATGACTCTTTCTGTGAGGGGCTTGCGTCACCGTGGATCTTTTGTCATTATTTCTGAATCAGGCATGTAGTCCCGGACGCGAGCGGGACTACATGCCTGATCAAGTCGGCGTTCGATTTCACGGAGAGATCACCTTTAAATCAGACACCCTCGGACCTTTGCTGACCTAACGTACGACGTGAACACTGTTAGATCCACCGTCCCTGGGCCGGTCTCGACCTCCACCGCTCTCTTCGAATTCAGAAATAATGACAAAAGATCCACGGTGACGCAAGCCCCCCACAGAAAGAGTCATAACTATAACGGTTGCCTGCCCAGTTCCCTGTCCTGATGAAGACCCCGCTGCAAGGGCTCCACTAATCCCTACGACATATTGTGCGTCGAAACGTCGACAACTGTCCTATTTCTGCCAACTCCATATCTATATTTCGACATTATTTGCACATTTGGAGTATGAGATGTGTATATATTGTTACATTGAACCGTTGGTCCTATGTTGTTTGTATTTGAATCACCATACAAATGCATCTTTGATACTAGGTTGATTTTACTGTCACAATTCCCGCACTACACTATCCTCACTTAATCACTTCCTCCTCCCCCTGGGGCACTGTACAACCTATTATACTTGTTGTAATTATTTGATACTATATGTGCTATACTCATCCTCATTGTGAATTAAAACAATGTGGATTTATTAGTTGCTTCTGTAAATTTTTGTGAGAAACTGTATATTTATCGTTGCTCTTACACTGGGACCCCTCCCTCTCAGTACCCCCACAGGTGGTGTCAGAAGTAGGATCCCAAGGCAAAATGGAGGCTGCATTAGCAAAGATGGCCGAGAATCAAGAACACCTTGGTAAAATTATGGAACGGTTTCTGAATGTTGTAGAGGAAGATCGTGACAAAATGCAGAAAGTCCTCACGGGACAAAGACAATCTCATGGAGCCGCCATGGACAAACTCGCTGAAGTCCTGGGTCAACAAAGAGGCCCTACCACTTTGCCATCTGTAGTGTTGCAACGATATGTGGCGGGAGAGGACCCTGATTTTTTCTTTAACAATTTAGAGAGAATGGCAACAGCCGCATCATGGCCTGCAGAAAAATGGGGGCAATATCTGGGACCCCTGTTATCAGGTGACCTACAAGCAGCCTACCAGGCCGCGACCCTTCAAGGAGCCGTCCCTTATGCTGATATAAAGAAATGTATCCTAGAAAGATTGGGGATAGATGACGAAACATACAGAGTAAAGTTAAGGCAAATGAGGGAAGGACCTCAAGAAACTCCGCGTGCCTTATACTTTAGAGTAAAGGATATGGCAGATCGTTGGCTTAAACCTGCCACTACTGATAAAGACGGGATCATGGCCAACATCTATCTAGAACAATATCTAACGTCTCTCCACCCTCCGATACAACGCTGGGTCCGACAACAGGCCAACCTTACCTTGGAAACAGCTGTAGAGATAGCTAGTGCATACAATAGAGCACAGGATTTGCAAAAAGGAAAAGAAGAGTCAACAGGGAAGATAGGGGGACATGCAACTCATCGACCTCCCCGTCCTCCTTTAGTTAAGAAGCCTGAACCTCTTGCTTTCCTATCCAGCGTACCATCCCCTAGTGCTCCTCTTATTCATCCACCCCCTATAGGACCACAGTGTTTCCAGTGTGGGGGGATGGGACATATAGCCAGGTTCTGTCCACAAAAAGAGGAACCAATGGAGATAGGGATGGCCCGCAATTATTACTGTTCACCCACGGAAAGAAAGCCACCCCCATATAGGTGCACTATTTCTGTCAATGGCCAACCCTTAACCGCTTTAGCTGACACAGGATGTTTACATAGCGTAATCAGACCACAAGACCTCGGTAACAACCTAGGACCCATAGACGGAGTGGTAGCCATTAAGTGTGTGCATGGGGATTCAAAACCATACCCCACTGCACAAGTACAGATCCAACATCCTCAAGACACTGGAACATCCTTAACGGTAGGCCTCATGCCCCGATTGCCCAAACAAGTAATCTTAGGAAACGACTATCCCAAGTTAACCCAGTTGTTACAGAAGGTACCTGTAGCTGAAGATGAATGGCTAGCTACCGCTCCTTTTTCAAGTGACACAGGAGAAGAATGGCCATCTTCCAAACCCCGTAAGAGTCGAAGGCAAAGAAGGGCGGAGAAAGGGAGAGAACCCATGGTGATGCCCATTATACCCGAAGAGAACCCATGTGAAACAGACAGGAATTTTCATGCTGCCCAACGAAGGACCCTCTCCTTCAGGAAGCATGGAACAAGGCACTTGAGGACGAAGATCCACACCATGTAGGTCCTTATTTCTTTGTCAAACATGGTTTATTGTACAGGAAAGGTAGTCCTAATCCGAACGCCCAATTGCTCATTTCCGAGCCGTTCCGAGAAAAGGTGTTATACCTGGCCCATAGCCATCTACTAGGGGGACATTTTGGGGCTGACAAAACAGAGAAAACCATCCTGGAGAAATTTTACTGGCCAGGGATATTCCATCATGTGAAACGTTACTGTAGGGAATGCCCAATTTGCCAGAGACACAGCCGTTACCAACCCCCAAGGGTACCCTTGCTCCCCCTCCCTATCATTGATGAACCATTTAGTTGAGTGGGTATGGACATTATAGGACCCTTGCTACCATCACGAAGTGGGTGTCGTTATGTTCTTGTTATTGTAGATTATGCTACACGGTTCCCCGAAGCGATACCTCTCCGCCGTCCAGACACAGCTAATATTGTCAAAGCTATGATTGGGGTATTCACTAGGGTAGGGTTCCCGAAAGAAATATTGACAGATCAAGGGACCCCTTTTGTTTCCAAGATGATGAGAGACATTTGTACTCAGTTAGGGGTGAAACAAATAAATACAGCAGCCTATCACCCACAAACTGATGGGCTGGTCGAAAGATATAATGCCACCATTAAGACCACCCTAAAAAAACTACTGGCATTAGAAGCACGGAAATGGGAAGATATTCTCCCTTTGGCGCTCTTTGCCATTAGATGTAAGGAGCAGAAAAGCACCGGGTATTCCCCGTTTGAGTTGTTGTATGGCCATAAACCCCGCACTTTACTTGACATGGCCCAGGAGTTTTGGGAAAGAGAACCAGACAATACGAAACCTCTCCTGGAATATGTATCAAACTTGAAGACACATTTGAGACAAATCCGGGATATAGTTCGCACTAACCTGAAAAATGCCCAGATTGCCCAAAAGGGTCAATATGACAAAGGAACTAGGAATCGATCCTTTCAAGTTGGAGACCTCGTATTACTTATGATGGCCTTGTCCGACCAAAAGCTTTAGGGACAATGGCAGGGACCCTACAAAGTCATCGCTCAGGTGACTCCGGTAACCTATCGCATTGAAACCGATTCCACCAAACATATATCCCAGATTTACCACATTAATGTGCTTAAAAAATGGGAGGGCCCTTTACCTGTGACAGTGAACGTGGTAGACCCCCAGACCCCTCTGTTCCACCAGAGCATTGATATGGAGTTACCGTCTTCCCAGAAAACCGAATTGATCACAACCTTACAACTGTGGTCCCATATTTTTTCTACCTCTCCCGGGAAAGTTTCTGTCATTGAACATACCATTAAAATTCCACCGGGTAAACGGGTCAGGTTAAGACCATACCGTATACCCGAGTCTCGTCGTCAGGTAATAAGAGAAGAGATACAAAAGATGCTACAAATGGACATCATCGAACCATCCAGGAGCGAATGGAATTCGCCCATTGTGTTGGTACCAAAGCCGTATGGCTCAGTCAGATTTTGTATTGATTTTCGCGAGGTAAACAAAATATCTGAATTTGACTCCTACCCCCTTCCACGGGTGGATGAAATGGTGGAAAGGATAGGGAGAGCTAAGTATATAAGTACCCTGGATCTATGTAAGGGGTACTGGCAAATACCCCTCAAAAAGGAAGATAGAGAAAAACAGCTTTCTCAACCCCTGATGGGTTATACCAATTTAAGATGATGCCATTTGGTTTACATGGGGCCCCTTTTGTTTCCAAGATGATGAGAGACATTTGTACTCAGTTAGGGGTGAAACAAATAAATACAGCAGCCTATCACCCACAAACTGATTGGCTGGTCGAAAAATATAATGCCACCATTAAGACCACCCTAAAAAAACTACTGGCATTAGAAGCACGGAAATGGGAAGATATTCTCCCTTTGGCGCTCTTTGCCATTAGATGTAAGGAGCAGAAAAGCACCGGGTATTCCCCGTTTGAGTTGTTGTATGGCCATAAACCCCGCATTTTACTTGACATGGCCCAGGAGTTTTGGGAAAGAGAACCAGACAATACGAAACCTCTCCTGGAATATGTATCAAACTTGAAGACACATTTGAGACAAATCCGGGATATAGTTCGCACTAACCTGAAAAATGCCCAGATTGCCCAAAAGGGTCAATATGACAAAGGAACTAGGAATCGATCCTTTCAAGTAGGGGACCTCGTATTACTTATAATGGCCTCCTCCGACCAAAAGCTTTTGGGACAATGGCAGGGACCCTACAAAGTCATCGCTCAGGTGACTCCGGTAACCTATCGCATTGAAACCGATTCCACCAAACATATATCCCAGATTTACCACATTAATGTGCTTAAAAAATGGGAGGGCCCTTTACCTGTGAAGGTGAACGTGGTAGACCCCCAGACCCCTCTGTTCCACCAGAGCATTGATATGGAGTTACCGTCTTCCCAGAAAAACGAATTGATCACAACCTTACAACCGTGGTCCCATATTTTTTCTACCTCTCCCGGGAAAGTTTCTGTCATTAACATACCATTAAAACTCCACCGGGTAAACGGGTCAGGTTAAGACCATACCGTATACCCGAGTCTCGCTTTCAGGTAATAAGAGAAGAGATACAAAAGATGCTACAAATGGACATCATCGAACCATCCAGGAGCGAATGGAATTCGCCCATTGTGCTGGTACCAAAGCCGTATGGCTCAGTCAGATTTTGTATTGATTTTCACGAGGTAAACAAAATATCTGAATTTGACACCTACCCCCTTCCACGGGTGGATGAAATGGTGGAAAGGATAGGGAGAGCTAAGTATATAAGTACCCTGGTACCTGCAAATACCCCTCAAAAAGGAAGATAGAGAAAAAACAGCTTTCTCAACCCCTGATGGGTTATACCAATTTAAGATGATGCCATTTGGTTTACATGGGGCCCCGGCAACATTTCAGAGAGCCATGAACATGATACTGAGAGCCCATGACGATTATGCAGGGGCCTATATTGAGGATATCGTGATATACAGTGATACATGGGACCAACATCTGTCACACCTTTCGAAAGTCATTCAGACTTTAGGATCATACGGTTTGAGAATAAATCCAGCCAAAAGTCACTTGGCTGCGCAGACAGTCAAATACTTAGGTTACCTCTTCGGGGAAGGAGTTATAAGACCCCAATGGTCCAAAGTGACAGCCATATCACAGATCCCAATACCCAGAACAAAAAAAGACCTAAGAGCTTTTCTTGGGTTATTGGGTTACTATAGACGGTTCATCCCTATGCTTTCCCAATTAGCAGCTCCGCTAACCGACCTCCTTCAAAAAAATAGCAGAACAGAAGAGATTTTGAGATGTCCCCCAGCTGAGGTATTACACTCTTTTGAAGCCCTGAAAAACTCCCTGACTTCAGATACTGTTCTAATTAGCCCACATTATGACCGCCCTTTCATCTTACAAACAGATGCCTCTGAACAGGGTCTAGGAGCAGTGTTATCTCAGGAAACCCCACAAGGTGAGAAACCTATACTCTACATTAGTCGCAAACTGTTTCCCCGAGAGAAAAACTATGCGACTATTGAAAAAGAGGCACTGGCAATCAAATGGGCCATTGACGCCTTACGATATTATCTGGAAGGAAGGGAGTTCACCCTCTTTACTGACCATGCACCCCTAGAATGGTTAGCTAGAAATAAGGGTCACAACGAAAGGGTACTCAGATGGTTTCTATCTCTACAGCCCTATAGGTTCCATACTAGACACAGGAAAGGGAAAGAACAAGGAAATGCAGACTATCTGTCCAGATATCCCCAAAATGCAGACCCTAGAAGAAGGACAGCAAGGGAAAGGGGATGTGAGACAGACCCCGGAGTGAATGAGAGCCTTACCGAAGTAACCCCGGGAGGGTCTGTACCAATGCAGGTCACACCTCGCTGCCATTCTACCGGAATACCGCAACCATCATCCTCTGCTGTTTTTCCCCAGGGACGCGATGACTGGAAGAACCCGGAAGTGGTCCGGACAGAACCTGGAAGCATAAGCGACGAGCCAATGAAAGGCGCTCTCATTCAAAGGGCAGGCGCGGAGAGAGTTGGTGCGCAAGACGAAGGCGAGAGCAGGAAACAGGAAACGGGAGAAGAAGACGCAGGACCGGTGAAAGAAGACGCGGGACCTGTGGAAGAAGACGTGGGACCCGTGGAAGTAGACGCGGGACCCGAGACGCCAGTAAACCAGGACGTGGAAGAAGACAGCTGGTGCGAGGACTGGTGGTGTCCGGAGGAGGCTGGGGAGCGGCCGCGACTCGGGAGGAGAGTTGCGGTGGGGCTGGTGAGTGACTCGGCTCGAGGGATTTGGGAAGCAGGGAAGAGGGAGGGAGAGTAGGGTGGGACCTGTAATAACTTGGAGGGGTCTAACTTTGCCGGACTGCACGTTGTTTTCTGGTTTCTCTGGTCGTCTGCTTTAGGAAACCACTCGTGCTTTATTATTTTGCACTTGACCTTGGAGCACCCTGTTTCCCCGTCCTAGGCACGTAAAGGAAAAACAAACCCCCCCTCCCCTTTTCTCCATGTAACTATATTTGAACCACGCACGACGTTTTACTACTTTTTGTCACCTGTTCACGGACATTCAAACACCTACGGTGCGGTGAAGGGTAACTTAGTCCATAGTTCTTCTTGGCCTCAATTCTCACGGTTCCTTCTGTAATTTCTTTCCTCTCCTATGAGCCTCCGGGGAGACCGCCAGGGTCCTGAGGATAAGGAGAAGACAACACCACTACCCATTTCCCCATCCAGCTCATCACCGGAGACATCAGAAGAAGAATCTACCGAGGGACAATCCGCCAAATCCATAACATCTGCATTTGTTTTCAATAAACCACCATCTTTTAAACCACTACTCCAGCCTCCACGCCTGTTTATAAAACCCGCCCTCCCACAGTGTCTGTCTGTGTGTGCGCTTGAGTTTGTGTGCGTGTTTCACCCCCGAGGGCCATGTCTTCCCACCAAGCTCTTCTTGAAGGAGGGGGAAGGGGGCAAACAGCCATGGACAAGTTGGAGGGAAGTGGGGTGCATGAGTAGAGAAACATCCACTTAAATGCAGCAAGGGCCCCCCATGCCCTCAGAACATTTAAGAATTTTGAGGACTCCCGGCCTCCCAAAATCACCTTAAATTTGACCCCATGATATACAAAAAAACTTTTACTATTTTACCCCTTCTTTTTTTAGAAGAAATTGATAGTGAGCGCAGGTCATCACAGCCAGGCGTTTTCTTACATTAAAAAACGCATTTTTATTCACATTTACAGTAAACCTATGCTATTTTACAGCGCCCCGTTATAACTTTAGTAAAATATGTAATTTTCTTTTTGGAGTATTGGGAGAGACTGGTGACAGAGAGGGAACCGCAGGTTTGAAGTGCATCTTAAAGTTGTTTATTTTAATTTTTTTTATTTTATGCGTTTTTATATAGCGCAGACTTTACCCGAAGGTGTCAGAGCGCTTCACAATAGGAACAGTAACATTACATGAGGAGAATATTACAAGTGGGCATGTTACAAAAGCAAACGTTACGTTACATGAGGCAAAAGTGACAATTGTGCATGTATCAAAAGCAAACAAAATACAAGAAGAGGTAGCAAACGATATGTTACAAGAGGAAAAAGTGACATGTGTGCATGTTACATAAGCGTACATGATACAAGTAGAGGTATAATACTGCAATAAATGGCAGGCCCTCAAAACACAAGAACACACTGGGAAGGCACTTCTATAGGCATAGAGTACAGAATTTCCTATAGTGGAAGAACTTCCTTGAGGGAATAGAGAGGGTGTGAATTAGATTTGGAAGTGTCTTTGTAGGAGGAGAACTTTGAGGTCAGTTTTGAAGGACCGGGAAGAGGTGGTGGTCCGGAGCTGAGGCAGAAGTGAGTTCCAGATTTTCACTGCGTTGCCTGAAAAGGATTGGGCCATTGATCTTTCCTTTTTGAAAGTGTGAGGTTCAAGTAGTACATTTTCTGCATTAACTGAAGGTCTAGTGCCTCCAGAGAGTTTCAGTTTATTCGCCAGGCAGCGGGGAGAGGGGGAATGCAAGGCTTTGTGGGTGATACAGGCAGTCTTGTAGATAGATCTTGCCTCGATGGGAAGCCAACGGAGGGTAGATAAAATGGGTGTGATGTGGTCGCTTCCTTTGGCCCCATATACGAAACGAGCTTCTGAATGGAGAACAGATTTAAGGGGGGACAGGTGGGATTTGGGGAGGCCAGTAAGAAGAGAATTGCAGTAGTCCAATCTAGAGAGAACCAGCGATTGGACCAGGGTTTTAAGGTCTTGCTCCAGGAAGGAGCGACGAATCCCCCAAAGAAGGCGCAGTTGGTATCGAGCAGACTTAGCAATGGAATTGATGTGGGAGAGTAGATAGTTTTTTGTCGAGTATGACACCAAGGGATTTTGCGCCGTCGACAATGATGGGTTTATTGTTAAGTAGATTCATCCATGATTGAACCGGAGGAGAAGAAAGTGAGGAGGAGAGGAGGAGGAATTCAGTTTTGGAGGGATTCAGAATCAGTTGATGAGTTAACATACAGTTTTGAATGGAGTCGAAAGTAGAGTTTAGGATGGAGAGATCGTGAGTGGAGGCCACCTTTTTTTTTTTCTTTTTTTTTTTCATTTTCACCCTTCCCTTCTCCCTACCCTTCTCCCTCTGGCCCCCCCATCCCTCCCAGCCCACCATATGAGGCACGAGGACTATTAGTCCCTGAAAACTCAGAGTGCCACCTGTGAGAAGTTAGCCTGGTATATGATGTTCACTATTCTAGTGAGCACCTTGCACCAGTCCAAACAACCCTTATGGTGATGGTTGTAAAGTCAACCTTATAGACCAGCTATCCTAGTGGTAGCATGGATAAAGCAGTCTTAGGCTAAACTCAAGAGGGCATGTGAAGCCAGCTGTTTTACCATATGCAATCCCCTTAATACCAAGTGAAAGGACACCACACAGGTTGTATATCAACATATATATGTATTTATTTCTAACACAATCCTCTGAACTCTTTATGAGGTCAGAGGCACCAGCACATAACAAGATACTTAATTAAAATACAATAAGTTGCACAAAATACAGTAATGCCCTAGGGGCACTTCGAACCATATACTAAAATAGTGGTATAAGAACCACGTCACCAACAAAGGAAAGGCCTAGTGCCTGGAGAATCTCTGGGGCTACACTGTACTACCAAAGGATAGGGAGCAGGAGGCCCACGGGATGCGCGTGCAGTGTCTTTACACACACGCGAGTTACCATAGAGTTAGAATGGGAACAAAAGAATTGGAAACTAGTTCTTTTAGAACACTTCCGGATGGACTAGGGAAAAGCTACTCAAAACTAGGACACTAGGATAGTCAATACCCACAGGAGTACCGAAATACTTGCGTTACCTCACCCACAGGAAGCGGGTGTATAGGTGTCAAAGTGTGTTGAGTTTCGTCGCTGATTCCTATGGAGCCTTGGAGAAAGATGCTGCAGGCGACCAGGAGAGAAGTGTCCGGTTGGATCCAAGGGCAGATCGAGGATGAAGAGTACCTGAAAGCAGAGGGGACAGAGTCTGGGTCACTAGCCAGTGACCAGGATGGAACCAGGCGATGTCGGGATGCGATCGGGTGATGTCGTGAAGCTTGTCTCTGCAGCCACGTGGACCAGGAGGTGTCGAGGACGACCAGGAGCTGGGCACGGACTGTCCCACGAAGGATCTCGCTGTCGGCGGTGTCGGCTTCCGGATTGGAGTCAACAAGCCTTGGCAAAGGCAACCCACGCAGAAAAGGAAGATGGCTTCTTAATCAGACCAGCAAGGTCTGATGGGCTGCTCCTTTTCAGGGGAGCAAGGGCCAGTCTGGAGCAACCAGACCAGCGGTGTAAATCAAAGGTTTCTTCGTCACAGAGGCCACTAGCCAACGGGCAAGTGACCGGACAGACGTGTCGAGCAGGAAAATACAGAAGGGCCCCACGCAGAACTCGTGGAGTGTGGGGGGCTGATCTTCGGTGCAGTTGGTGCTCGGGCTGGGGCTTCTCAATCCCCAATGCACAACTTCGAGGGTGCCTCAGAAGTTGCACGGAAAGCAATTCACTGGCTTTCCAAGATGGCCGGTCCCACGTCTCTCGTCGCCTCCACGGGTCTCAGCTCTGCTGTGACTGTGGATCGGGCTGTTGGATGTCTGGAAGTCCGGGTTTTGTCAGGCTCTGTGCTCGGGCTCCGGCAGGAGCGTCGACAAAGTAAACCGTTGATCGCTTGATGGTGCCTGCTTGTGCAGGGTGGTCACTCCTTGACCACAAGGGAGATTCTTCAGTCGTCTTCTTGCAAAGTAGATCGTCGAAGGTCCAGAGTTTCGTTTCAGAGTTTCAGTCAGGATAAATCTCAAGTCTTGGGACTCAGCTCCTACCTATATACCAAATTTAGGGGCTGGATTACCTGCTAGGTCCCTCCTTTGGGTGGGACCCAGGAAGGGGGTGGTTACACCCCTTTCCCTTTGTCCAGTTTCGCGCCAGAGCTGGGGCTGGAGTGCCCCAGCACCGGTTTGAACTGGACTATGCATGGGACACCTTGTGTGCCCCAGGCAGTGTCTCATTTCATTCAGCCCTCCCTGCCCCAATACACTATGGCCTGTCTGGGGTGGTGCTAGCACCTCCCAAGACAGGAAACCTATTGTCCAAGTCTCCCTCGCTGGAAGGGCTCCCAGCAGCAGGAGGTCAAACTTGTGTCTGTGGCAGCAGCATCCATTTTGTGATGCTGAGGCTCTGGTTAACTTTAACCGGGATTAGTAGGAACAATATGTCTTCTCCCTCTAGAAGGGTGGAATGCTACCCCCGTTGCCAGAACTGGCGAGGGGGTAGTATTCCAAAGCGTATGATACCTTACACAACATGTTTTGATAAAGCCAAACCAAAGTTAGCATTTAACCGCGAGGTTCATAATGCACTTAAGAGTATATGGCATGGCAATATCCTAGAACAGCTATAAGGACATGGTTCCGAAAGCTGCAGACAGGCTCAGCTCATGCTAGAGCACCATCTCACATGAGACCAAGCACTCTGCCTTCAGGATTGTTAAGGCCTGCCATAGGAGTGACTTATAGGTGTATATGTGTCTAGATATAAGGTTAGATATAGGAATACTATATCTAAGCAAGGGGTGATTACACGACCTTGCCCCAGCTGAGTGATCAGCCAGTTGTGTCAGTTTGGATGGCCAGCCAGGGGTGGCAAAAGATATGCTGCAGCCCCTGGTAGGCCTTGGGAGCACCTATGCCCTGGGTACCTATGGTACACTGTACAGGGACTCATATGAGTGACCCAAATCCCAATTGGTGATGTACCTAAAGTACATGGTGTGAATTTAGAGAGAAAACAGCAGGGCTGTGGGTCTGATTAGCAGGCCCACAGCCACATCTAAGTCGAAAACCAGTGAAGCAAAAAGCAAAAGGTGGGGGTGTGGAAAATGACTAAAATTAGGTATACATAAGCGGCGTTCATTTATGTTCACCACAGCCACTGTTGAAAGTAAAGTGAAAATCACGAAACAGTGGCCACGCCATCTTGTCCCTTTTAGGCCCCATCACGAACGTAGGTGGCAGCCATTTTGTGTGTCATGACCTCTCTGCCCACTGCCAATAGCCTGCGCGTCTCTCCCCCTCACTCCCCAGCCTCGCAAGCATTCCCCCGCGCCCCGACAGCCCCCGGTCTCCCCTGCTTGGGCCATAAACGCACCTCTAACGCGACCCTGTCTCCGAGCCACATCCCATGCTGAACCCCCTCGCTCTTTCATCCCATTCATGGAACAGGCCCTTTTGATAACCTCTTCCTCCCTGCCCGATTGTCCGGCCTGATCCCAGGCCATCACCTAGCCCGGCAGATGCAGTTTAGTGCCCCCTACAGTAGGACCTCGCCTCACATCAAAGGAGCGGTGGTTAATCAATACCCTCACACCTCCAGATCCGACCGATCGCCCACTCTCCCGTTCCCAGCGGAATGTCCAGCTGCGCGATAACCACCACATGCTGAGATTGGGGTGGGAACTCTACTGTAGATGTGTGTGGGAACGGGCCTGGACCGGGGATTCCGAGGATGTCTTTTCTGGCCTTCAAAGAAACATTACGGATGCAATATATGTAATAAAGCCATAAACCTGTGTATAAGAGGCCAGGCCTCAGAGATGCGGTTAGAGCACCTCGAGAAGATACCCTGTTGTCTGATTTGACGTGTTCTGCTCCGTCGGAATAAACTCCTGTTTCCTGCCTTCCTGTCTCCAGCGCCTGCCCCTTTGTTTGGTAATAATGAATGGTATGAGAGGCGGCTAACGCCGGGCAAACACTGAAGGTCCTCGGTCGACATCGGCCCTACCTTTCCACAATTGGCGTCCCAAACGTGGGGCCCATCAGCGACACGTGGATCCAGTGGGAGAGGTCCCAACGACAGAGTGAACGACTGCAACGATCGGGAAGTGCACCTGCCCGATAGACCCTCGTCTGGCAGCCGATCATCCGAACTTCACCGGTTCTGAGCAGACCTCTCTCTCGTGATCTACGGTCCTGACTGGGAACCATCAGGAGTGCCACAGCAATTACGGAGAATAGAGGACGATCAGGCGCTGGAAACGGAAGACGAGAAACTGTCCATGCGGTCCGGGTAAGGTCGTGTAACACGACGAATTGCGAATTGATTGTTTGATTGTTTGAAAATACTAGTATTACTCATTTGATTGTTTCTGAGAGATTCTCTGTCTGCAAACAGGGAAGAAAAGGAGTATTCTCTCTTTGCAGATAGTGAAGGGTAGGTAACGCAGGCCTTTGCCCCCGTTGTAATCCGTCGTGCCTACTTCCCTCTCCATTTGATTGATTGTTATCCAAGCATTTACTGTTTTGGAATTGGTTCTCTTTGGATCATTCTCTATTTGCAAACAAGCACAGAGTCGCAATACTCTGTTTAGTCTTTGCAGATAGTGAAGGATAGGTAACGCAGGCTTTTGCCCCCGTTGTAATCCGTCGGGCCTATTTTTATCCCTCATTTGATTGATTGTTTGACCGAACATTGATCGTTCGGAATTGGTTCTCTTTGGGTTATTCTCTATTCACAAATAAGCACAGAGTCGCAATACTCTGTTTAGTCTTTGCGGATAGTGAAGGATAGGTAGTGCAGACTTTTGTCCCCTTTGTAACCCGTCATGCCTATCTTCGCCCCGTTTGTTGGTAGTTGGTTCAGCCCGGACCGTTTATTAGAGGTAGATCATCCGGCTCCACCGGAGGACACTCCTAATAAAAAGGACATATATATAAAAATGCGGATTAGCCGCTGTATCGTGCTAGCAAACTATAACATAAAAATCGTTAGGAAAAACAAAAGGAATCGAGCAAAATCAGTAGGCCACTGATGGGATCTTTTTGACCTCGCTAAAATAGAAACATTAGGAACAACCCCTCATGAGAAATATGAAACTAGTGAGAAAAGCCGAACTCGACGCCATGATGGCCGCAAGACAGCTCGGCTCCGCCGCCCACCCCGCCCAAATAACGACAAACCCTATGCAAATATTATAAATATATACAACACTCCAGCAAAGTAACATGTTAAAACGTTTTATTATACAACTATTTACATGGCAGCCGGCTGCAACATCAATCCCAATGCATTCGCCGTCTGCTTGACGCTGTTCCTGTCCCCCCTTTCCTTAAAAGTAGCAATGTTGGGCTACTTTGGGCTACTTTTTAGTAGGTTTTGGGCTTTAGAAAGTCTACAAAAGCCATCAGCCGGCGAGGTAGCATCGGTGGCGGCCTGGGGTGGAGGACCGTTGTGCGAATAGCCCGGAGGCGACACCGAGGCCCGTCCCCAGGACGTCCAGAGGTGGTGCCCAACAAGTTGTGTGTGGGGGATGCCTTGCTGATGGCTCTCCTCACCCCCCGCACCCTCTTCTGTTGCCGGGCCCGGCTAGCTCAATCGATCGAGCATGAGACTCTTAAACTCAGGGTCGTGGGTCCGGCCATTTTGTATGCCCTCGCCAGGAGACGGCGTGGGGCGCCCGCGGAGAGGCGGCGCGGACTGCCCCCTCCCCCTCCAGGTAGAGGTTCCTCTCCAGCACTAAGATTTCCTTTAGCGTTCCACTCAACGGGCCCCCACGGTTGACTGGCCGGGGGACCCGCTCCGGTGGCCGTGGTGAAGGGCGGCTGCTGCGGGACTCACAAGATGGCGGCCGGCTCATAGGCCCTCGACTCCCGCGGGCTTCCGGTGGGGGCAACCGCCACTGTTGCTCGACTATCCCCCACGGATATGCCGCTGCCCCGGGTGACCGCTGCCTTATCCACATCTGGTGCCGTAGGAAAGGCTGATTCAGCGCATCGGTGGAGGGACACGCCTGCTGTCCCGCTCTCTGGAGTGGCCACAACGTTGTCACAAGAGGGTGGTGCTCTCATGCTGGCGCCAGCTTTTGTCCGAATTACTAAGAGACACTGTAGACTGCCAACTCGATCAGCTCCGGTGGAACCTCAGCGTGACCCGGTAGGGAAGATTTTGCCTTCCTCGCTTTTAAGTCGCGGTTCATGCCGCCTGTCCTTTCTGCTGGCGTTAACGGAATTTTTTTGAACTGCCGAAAGGGGTTCTGCCCCGACCACTTGTTATTGGAGGCATTTGGACTATACTCTGGACCCGCCCGGCCTCGACCAAAATGGCGCCAGTATAGGCGGGGTTTGCAACTCCTTATGACGTTCTAGTTGCTTAAACCTTGATGTTATGGGATAAGTATGCGATCTTTGTGTACGCGGCAGGCGGGGAAGGGTACTGACTGAGCATGCGGACAACCCTATTGATGTGTTTTTTTTGTCATTTTTGATTATTGTATTATTATAGCTTCGAAGTAATGTTACTGATGATACTCGCCCATGGTGTACGTATGGACGATTTTATTGTAACTGATCCTGTTATATTTCCAACTATAAAATAAACCTTCACTGGTCCTGCAACCGTTAGTCGCGTTTAGTTTTTCAATTAAATGGCTCGTCCTTTACGTACTCCTATACTACAGTGTAATCTCTCCTTACCTCATGTGTTTCCCGTCTGCCCCGTGGCCGGCCTGTATGGTTGGAGGCCCGTATTTGAATGCTGAAATTTTTACAATCAAGGTTTTAAAGGAAAAATATGTGGAACTAGCCTCATAACAGTCACTTAGATTGGTAGGTTCTCGAATAAAGGCTACTATTCTCAAATAAATAAAGGGCAAGTAAAATGAAGCAATTTTGGTTATGAAAAATTAGAAAGACATGGTACACCGAAATAATGCGAAAAGAATAGTCAGGATCTGTCGTATTTTACATTCCTGCAGCATAAGCAATAGGTAAAGATCCTGATATTTAGATATATCTATGAATAGGACAGTAAACCAGTTCCTCTGGGCTTCAATGCCGAGATGCAAGGTACTGCATCCCAAAGAAGATAAGTTAGGTACGTGGTAGGTAAAAACATTTTCGTGTTTATGCGCGCTGATGTGCTTCAAACGCTGTCACCCCCCCTCTTTTCTTTTCTGCAGGTTACATCGGAATTTCAGCTGAAGTATGGATAAGACCTAAAACCGCACCGTGTTCCACGCAAGAAAAATAGGCTAGCTCTGTAAGACGGTACATTATATGTAGGAGCTGTCTCTGGGAGCATGAAAAATTGTATGATATGAATGTGCGCATGGGCCCTGATTTGTACGGTATGAACGTGTATGTGTGGCGCACGTCTGGGTCAATAAAAGAATGCTTTTTGTATGATTGAGGCGTTGATCGAACGGTTAATGGGATAGGAAAATTAAGCCCGAACATGGTACCTGCATGTGAAAGACAAATAAAAATATAGCACTTTCCTTACTTAGGAACGACTCTCTCTGGAGCTAGCGAATGGGAGAGTGGCCTACGCCAGAAACTTGAGGGCTTATTTCAGTACGACGAACCCAACCCCAACCGATATCCCAAATGTACACCCAAAATAATACGCACCAGTGAGTCAATTTATGTGCTGACAAAATAAGAAAAGTTAAGAGTACCCCGGGTTGGGGTCCATCCAAACCCCCCCCCAGCCCAGCTATTAGGGATACTGTTATTTTTAGATTTACCCCTTCTTCTTCCACCCTCATAGAAAAGTCAGGATTGTACCATCGCACGTCCGACTGACACCCCTCCTTTACCTCAGCTTGGATCATCATTTGTTAGATGTTGGAAGACCCCACCGTGAGTATAAGCACGACTGGACTAGTGTCCGACCAATTAAAAAGGAGTAAGTATTTTTGAAGTGAGGTTACCAACAAAAATTGTCTACTATTAGGAAGGAAGGAGAACAAAGAGCTCGACCCCCAAAATTAATTAAAGGGAATACTGAGAATACGCAACATGCATGGCAAAGTCCTTTTGCCCAAAATAGCCCTGTGTTCTGTCTTAGGTTTCCGTACTTGATGTATGTACTGTCGCACCCTATCTGGTATTTGTGTGTACGTAAACTATGAATTTATGTTTTCCCTCAGCTTGTGTTTTATACGTGAAACCGACCCGTACTGTTCTATATGTGTGTGCACTGAATAGTCTATTATTATACATGTTTTTCTCTCTCTCTCTCTTTTTATGTTGTACGTGTACTAATAGCCTATTTGGTGCGCACGACGCTCTCTCCCTCTGAGGGCTCCCTTGCTCCCTTTTGAATAAATGACGATACTGTACCTCGCCGGTACAGGTATAATTGGCTTTAGACACGACAGTGTTTGAACAAATTGACAGAAACAAAACGATCGTAATTTGCCATATTACTACCTCTCCTTTCTGTAAAATGATGGAACTTAATTGGCTGAGAAAGAAAGGACGGGTAAGATGACTGATGTCCCCTAATCTGACCCTTAAAAGGGAACTATATGTCAGTGGCTTTTGTTTTAGTGCTTTAGTAACACCACCCTCATCATTCGGATTACCACCGCCCATTGCACAAAAATAGAATGTCCGAAACGTCCCCGTTTTTCCAGAATGGGCCCAGATCTGTACCAGCCGTCCCAGAAAAATCTTAAAGACTGTAGCTGACGACCTTGTTTTTAAAGATAAATCGTCTATAACTGATAAAGGTTAGCAGTTGCTTTCAGAAAAGAAAAAAAATGCTTAACGTATGTCCTTCCCTGGAAAAAGTAGCTGTAAGCCCATAATAATAGCACTTCACACTTCTTATAAATTAGCAGGCCTTGAAGAAACATATAGCTCAACAGGATTTGTTTTAGACAAACACGAGTCTCTACTGGAGGAGCCGGTTTTGAATTCGATAGACCATGTAATTTTTAGATATCAGTCTTCTTGCCACGTTCGCAAATATAACAGGAGTAAAACACCAGACAGACATGATGTTTGAAAATAGAAAAATGCTTGCCGACCTGCACTACAGCAATGACGCATGAGTTAACAACACACACCGATGTAAGGATTACTAAGCATCCACCCTATCGTGACCAATGAACGTTTCCCCAACTACTTGGGGTTGGGAGAGAAATTAAAGTGTGTAAACGTCTTCCCCTGCCAGTTCTCTAAGACTTGTTTTTTGTACTCATTTAAGGATAACGTGCAGTCGTCGGAGGAGAGGGGCCGGATGTGACGCACAGCCTGGCTGCAGATCGGGGAATATCTATGACCTCGACCAAGGTGGAGCCACAGAGCAAAGAGTTGCGGGACAAGGCACCGTTCTCAACGTGGAAAGTGAAGAAAAGAAGGGCTGTCCAGAAGCCCCTGCATGTTGATGAGCTCGTGCCGAAAGTCCCAGCCCATTGTGCCCGATTGATGGGCCCACTTGCCTGAAATTTCTGCCCTCCTTGGTCCGTCTCAGATCTGATCCCACTCCACCCTCTCTTCCCTCGGCCTCCCAAAGCACGCCCCCATCACCCTCCCCCTTTTTCATATGGAATTTTTGAACTTGACTCGGAGAAGAAACACAGCACAAAAGATAGCATAGTGTTTGTCACGAAGGAAGAACGGAATGCGGGTACCCCGCCTAAGGTACCTATGATAGATTAGTTAGGGAACAGGACAAACACAGGACTGTGGTCCGAGAGCAAAGAATGGCCACACCCTGCAACGCGAGATCTGAAGTAGAGCTGGATGCATAGCTCCACCGCCGGTGCTCAACAGTGCCATCGAAAGAGGAAGAACGATGAGAGCCTACCAGTGATGGCTCGCTGTAAATAAGACACTGGAAAGACAAACCCTTTTTTTTTTTAACATTGCCACCCCTTGACTGTCCCTTGTATTAAGTTGGATTCCTCTCCCAACCACTTTGTATTGATTATCGCCCCATTGAGCTTTCGTAACCTTACATCGGTCACTTTTCAACTGTACATGGATAACTAAGAAGGCGTTAACTCTGTATCATGATGATTATAGAACACAGTCATACACATGAACATGCTGTCTAGTTTTGATCCTCACGGAGTCCAGACCTCAAGAAATGTACTTAATAGCCCTTATTCTGCCAGAACATTTTTGTATGACATCATGTTTGTATTCGAACGAAATCCCCTACATCACCTAAGTAATGTCCCCATCTCCAGGTCAAATGTATGACACAGCTAATGTAATTTTGTATGCACTGCCTCCCCGCCCATCACATTGACTACACATGGTTATGTACGAGTCTGTCTACATTGATAACAGAATCATTTCCATCTGCCTGTAATGCATATGGGCTACCAAAGCGAATTGTATAACTAATGTCAGCTTGTACATCCTCACCTATGATATGAACAGGAATGAACTAACTTATGATAAAAACTGGGGACTGTGGAAAATGACTAAAATTAGGTATACATAAGCGGCGTTCATTTATGTTCACCACAGCCACTGTTGAAAGTAAAGTGAAAATCGCGAAACAGTGGCCACGCCATCTTGTCCCTTTTAGGCCCCATCACGAACGTAGGTGGCAGCCATTTTGTGTGTCATGACCTCTCTGCCCACTGCCAATAGCCTGCGCGTCTCTCCCCCTCACTCCCCAGCCTCGCAAGCATTCCCCCGCGCCCCGACAGCCCCCGGTCTCCCCTGCTTGGGCCATAAACGCACCTCTAACGCGACCCTGTCTCCGTGCCACATCCCGTGCTGAACCCCCTCGCTCTTTCATCCCATTCATGGAACAGGCCCTTTTGATAACCTCTTCCTCCCTGCCCGATTGTCCGGCCTGATCCCAGGCCATCACCTAGCCCGGCAGATGCAGTTTATTGCCCCCTACAGTAGGACCTCGCCTCACATCAAAGGAGCGGTGGTTAATCAATACCCTCACACCTCCAGATCCGACCGATCGCCCACTCTCCCGTTCCCAGCGGAATGTCCAGCTGCGCGATAACCACCACATGCTGAGATTGGGGTGGGAACTCTACTGTAGATGTGTGTGGGAACGGGCCTGGACCGGGGATTCCGAGGATGTCTTTTCTGGCCTTCAAAGAAACATTACGGATGCAATATATGTAATAAAGCCATAAACCTGTGTATAAGAGGCCAGGCCTCAGAGATGCGGTTAGAGCACCTCGAGAAGATACCCTGTTGTCTGATTTGACGTGTTCTGCTCCGTCAGAATAAACTCCTGTTTCCTGCCTTCCTGTCTCCAGCGCCTGCCTCTTTGTTTGGTAATATTGAATGGTATGAGTGGCGGCTAACGCCGGGCAAACACTGAAGGTCCTCGGTCGACATCGGCCCTACCTTTCCACAGGGGGACCATAGGAAAGCAGGCCCTACTCTCCTACACCACCCCCGCTTTCCTTGGTTGGAGAAAAAATAATATTACTTTCAATAAACTTAACTAAATAAAGAATCCTTAAGCTTTAGAGTTCACAAAGACTCTCAAATATGATCAACCTATCATTATCATAATGACAACAAATACTCTTTAGCCACAATTTCGGAAAAAAACAAACTAGTTTGTCCTTTAACGACAACCGTCAGCTGGGCCGGGTTCTGCAAATAAACTGCTGCACCCTTTTCTTGAAACCCAGGAATCAATTGACGTAAATGCCATCGTTTGGATACAGTAGCTTGACAGAAGTTCAGCCAGACAAAAAAATTGCAGCCTTTTGCTAGTCTTTTCTTATCAGGCCTGGCAAGTCCAAAAACTGCTTCTCTGGCTAAAAAATTGTTAAATCTAACCAAAATCGCTCTTGGATGATCATCTTCTCTCTGTCTTCCTTTTTTAACCGTAAACGGAAACCGATGCCCCCTCTGAATTTCCATAGACCAGTCCCATTTTGTCAGCTCTGGGAATGCCTCCGAGAAAAGCTCACACACAAATTTTCGAACATCGGTCTCCTCCAAACCCTCGGAAACCCCCAGGATACGTAAGTTTTTTCTACGTGCTTGGTTCTCCATTTCCGAGAGTTTATAACTGATGTCATCTCGTTGAGCTTTTATAGAATTAATCTCTAGTTTCTGTGCGGCCAAATCATCCTCCAACGTTGATGTTCAAGTCTCTGTTTCAGTCACTCTCAGCGATATGTCAGAACAAATTTTAGTAACCCGTCTTACTGCATACTGGACCTTGCGATACATAGCTTGTGTTTGGGTATTCTCCATCTTTATTTCCGCCCTATGTTCCATCATAGTTTGGTATATCATAGTGTCACCTCTGTTTCCACACCATTTTATTCAGGCCGCATATCTTCTTGAGGAGGGACCACTCAAGTGACTAATTTGGGAGAGGCCGCACCAATATCCAAAGATTTGTTTCTAGCACCCTGGGTCTTTCTGACTCTATGTTTCTTAACAGTTGTTGCAGTTGTAGCGGTTCCTGGGGAGATCTCACACGTTCTTGGCTCATCTTCTACGCTGCTACCATCATCCGGATAATCAGCCCAATCTTTGCTAACGCTTTCATCCGATGAATAATCAGACATAGAATAGAAATTATCAGCAATTTCTTGGGAGCCAGTCACGTCTGGTAAACGCAAGTCCTCAGTTAACACAGGTGAGTCTATTTCATCCACAAGAAATTCCAAGCTACCAGCGATTTCTTCTACGGAGAAATTCGAGCAAACTCCAACTCCCATAATGCCACTGGATTGATCTTTTCCGATGGATTTTTCACGAATAACTAAAGGCGTTTTGGCTGCTTCTATGGGTAAGCCCTCTATAGAGGGTTCTTGAATCAGGTGCCCCTCCTGGTCAATGGAGCGTGCAAGGATCTCGTTATTTACTGTATCAGGAGCGCCTTTTGCCAAACTACTTTTACACGGGATCTGTACATTTTTAGCAAGCTGTTTTTCGAACAGCGCCGGTAAAGTTTGCAAACCCTGGTTACCAACACGGGCAACTGAACCAATTTTATTTGAACGGTCCCCACCTTTCTTTTGGTTTGGCAACGAAAAGTACTGAGCAGCCATTCTATCACCTTCTCCCTTCTCCCCCGACTCACCCGCAGCTCCTGGGTTATCGGGGCTCATACCTTCGCTCTGCACGGGTTGAGCTCTTGTTTTTCCGCTCCTCGTAGCTGGAGGTTTCAGAGGCATTTTCATCCCGATACCTGGCGCTCCGGCACCACGAATTACACTAAAGTGTGTGCCGAACAGGAAAGGTGGTAAACGCCAAACCGGCACTCGCAACGTGCCGGAGAGCAGCAGAAAACAAACCATGCGGCGTTCAAGCACTCCCAACAAAGAGCCCAGGGCGCAACTTCAAATTTTTGTCAACAGCAGTTAAAGTTAATAAATCAGCCAACAGAATCCATGAAGCTGTTACTGTGAACACGATGCCTCACTCTCACTCTTCTTTCCCAACCAGGAGCAGGGGAGCTAGCGACTCACACAGCCGACTCCGCGGCCGCCATCTTGCCTCAACAAAAAACAAAAAGAGTGGAGGCCACCTTAAGGTAGATTTGAGTGTTATCCACATAGAGATGATAGAGGATCCCAGATTTACTTAGGAGATTTCCCAATGGTTCCAAATAGAGGTTGAACAAAGTGGGTGCAAGTATAGAGCCTTGAGGAACACCTTGACCTACCGCCAAAGGAGATGAAAGACTATTCGCTATTTTGATCATTTGGGATCTATCAGAGAGGAAGGAAGAAAACCATTTAAGTGCCCTCCAAGCCCATGCTCTGTTGAAGATCGCGGTTTATCGTACCTTCCAAAACCAGCGTGAAAATCAGCCCGACTGGAAAAATAGGGTTTCTAAAAAAACATTAATAATAACAGGCTTGTTAAAGATGCGTACTCACCCACATCGCCGCTATGAAATGTACATAAATTATGGTTATGAATGACAGCCAGCGGGCGTGAAGAAAGATGAAACGGCGCTCAATCAAGCAAAGGTAAGCAAACAACAAGGCACAGCGCAGGACCATTCAACGTTAAAAAGGAGTGCGCCAAACACACATTTTGTTAAGCAATGAGTATGCGACATATGAATGGGCAGTCACCACCAAAGTCAAAACACATCCAAAGGCGGGATAACAAGCAGCATTTCGCCAATGAAAAGTGAACAATTTTGACTGGCATGGGATGGAATAAATTGCAAGTGTTGGGCGTGGCCTGTGGCACCAAGTGCCTCGCCGATCTCGACCTAAAAAGAAGCGCATAGGGCAGCAAGCCATATCAGAAAGCCGAACTCTTAAAAGTGAAGACTGCAGCGGTACGGACACGCCCCCTACATGTCACGAAAATCGGTCACGTGAATGTTTTGTAACCAATCCTCTGCGTCCATGGTTAGAGATGAGGAAGTGGCCGTAATTTCTCGTAGTGGATGTCAGAGCTGCGCAGTGAGAACGTCCCTTCTACGTCACCTCACGGAACTGGCGCGCGGGCTATGGTGACCGTGAAGCGTTGAACACCTCCGCCGAAGAAGCTAGGGTAACCGAATCCCGCCCAGCGCCCCAATGTCGCTGCTGCAGTCGGCGTTGGATTTTCTGGCGGGCCCTGGGTCTCTGGGAGCTTCTAGCCGAGACCAGAATGACTTCGTGGGGCAGACGGTAGAGCTGGGAGAGCTGAAGCTGCGAATTCGCAGGGTCATCGCGGAAGGTAAACGGTGATTTTATTAAGATGTCTGAGTTTGACTGTCACTGATAGCAGATTTCCGACCACACGAATCTACCTTACACGTCACGCACCCTACACTCACTTTGTATCAGCACACCTTTGACGTCAGAGACCAAACAGTGGTGATGTGTCAGGTAAATTACGTAAAATCTCCAGTGACAACCTACTTCTGTAACGCCACACGCAACATTCCGAGACACCACTTACCAATAACATTGTGACATCACGCACTTTCTACCCAGTAACAAATCAAGTTTGTCATCACAACTACCTGATGCACACAATCGCCACATCGACTAACCTGAGCCATTGTGTTTACAGCCGACGCCCATCGACTTAGTGCATCTGACATTCCATGACCACAGACATCCGAGGCCGCATACAGACATCGCCAGTATGACATAAACAACATAGGGAAAACTGAAAAGGCAGGGTGGACGCAGGTTCTCCTACCTGGCACCTAGGCTTTGGAACTCATTTCCACTCTCAACCAGGAACTGTGACAACCTACAGGGCTTTAGAAGGGCCTTGAACACATGGCTCCTCGTGCAATCCTGCATTTATATTCATACGATTAGTGCCATGAAACCTTTGGTGACCGTGCGCTTTACAAGCTCCTATTAACATAACATACTGTAGACTTGACCTACCTCAAAAACCCGGATGTTGAAATGTATCCATTGAATGTCCGCTCAAACACGGCTTGTATCTACATTTGGTTTGTTTATGTTGGTTGCACGCAGAGCACAAATCCTATAAAATAGAAGTGGGGGGACTAACCAAGTTAGGCAGTATGCAAGTGAAAGCATGACGTGTGCCAACACAGCGCATGATGTCACGACGTGTGACATTGCACATGACATAGAAAGCGACATAAGTGACATCAGATATTAAGACCTCACACTTATGTTTATCTGGTATATCATGAGTAAATTTAGGCGCATTATGAGATTTAATGAATTATATTCTGCGTTGGGGTAGTGCCAAAAAGTGCTGCAATCCTGATGCAAAATCTGGGACCCAACTAACACATTTTTTTTTAAAAACCCTACCAGAAAGATATTGGCAACAAGGAGAAGCATTTCCTTAGATCTGTTCTGCTTCATTGATTGCAAAGCTTGATATTAAAATGTTTGATTGGGTTAAGGCACGTGCACAAGTGCCCAGTAAATCTCAGGGAATAGTAGTAATGGCGAGATAACTCTGGAGGTTTATCCTTTTGGGAGAGATCTGGGTTTTGTGAAGTCCAAGATTTGAATCAAAGTAGTTTAGAAGGTTAACAAGTCTCCTGCTAAGCACATCAGGTAACGTACAGATGACAGAATTTTATTGTACGTAGATAGGTAAGTTGGTTACTGCCTTTTTAAACAGAGATCCTTTTGTTACCTGCAGTTCATAAATTGTAATCCTTCGAATATAGCACAGTGAGATATGGACTTATAACTTGTACAACTTGTAACCCTGTCTCCTGTCAATCTTGTACATTGATTTACACACTTACATGGTATGTTGTCAATTATAGTTAGGGCTCCCGGTTTTCCGTTTTTACGGATATTTACATATAAATACAGACGGAAATCTATATTTCCTTTGTCTGTATTTATATTTAGAAACGGCAAAACACTGGCAAAAGTTGCCGCGCTGTCGCTGTTTCCTTTGCACGCCCCTGGGAATTCATTGTAATCCCTTCCAATCACGGTCTATTAGCGCCTTCATGTGGACCTATTGGCACAGGGTCTATCAAGGATGGCCATTCCCCTGACCCAATCCTCGTCGGAATCAAGCTGTGTGTGTGGGCGTTCCAACACATCCAGCCTCACCCTCATAACTTTTTACCTTTATTTGGGGGCTCACCTGGCTGAATTTCTTCTTTCCCTGCCGATTTTGAAGACGCCTTCCTGCCACCATCAGCTTGTGTACCTGCACCGGCCCTTGTCTTGACGTTCGGCATCTCAGGGGCTCCGCCACTCAAACTCTGCACCAGCCCGCCGTTGTTTCTCCTGGCAAGGTAAGAGGATTTCCCCTGCTCCCCCGATGCCCCGGCAGCAGCAGAGGATCGTATTCTCTGTCGTCATGTGGGTGAGGTGGGGGTTGTTGTCCTTGATTTTCTGTGTTGAATGCCACAGGCCCCAGTAAGCCACCTCAGACGGTTGAACACCTGAAGCAGCAGTTTTGCTGAGGCCATGTTACATAGTATATATACTGTATATTTATCTCCAGTGCAAATCCGCATAGTACAATGAGCTGTGTGTTTTCTCTCTGGCCGCTGAGAGCTAAACGCTGAAACACATTGATTTTGCCTCTAAATTAATCATCGCATTTCTTTAGTTGAAAAGTTCCGCAGAACTCACCGCCATTCTTAGGACATGCATTCATCTGAACTGTATGGGGCAACATATATTTGAAAGGAAATCAGACCTATTTTATTAACCCTGCCATATCGCCCTGAAATTTGAACCTATGACCTACAAATTACACTGAACAGTTCGCGGCAGGCTCTAAACTCTTGTCTGGAGGAGTTCAATACAGACATGCCTGATCACGGCCCCAAGAGTGTACCTAATGCACGGAGACAGTGGCTCTGAGTGTCTCACCACGCTGATACCCCAGCTTCACATGGGTGTCTTGTCAAAGTTAGTCTAAAACTCTAAGACAGGCACTCCCAGAGAGCATACTCCTCTCTCTGGCAGGAACAGGTATCTTACACACTGAGCTATCTCTCAGAAGTTGAAACCAGAGACCTGAATGTCAAAGGCAGATCGCTGCTACAGGCGCATTATCCAGCTGTGCTATATTGCTGTATTCGTTTACTCTTCCACTACCTGGCCATGAATGCTTCTCTTTCCTACACAGTTTGGCCGCAGCGCCCTGTTCCATGCCCCCCTTGTGCCCTCTCCGATGCCGCATAAGATGAGTACCTGCGAAAACAGAACAGAAAAGCTTAATAGTTTATAGCGGGGGTGGAGGGAAAGGGCCTGCCGTCACGCCATTACATGATCGATTGCCTACTTAGCGTGAGGTTTACAACTGCGGGGGGGGGTGAGCGGGATAGGGGTCAGACTAAGTTTAAGTGCCCCCAGGTTGAATGCTAAGGCTATGAATTCTGCTACAATCCGGTGCCTGTAACTTCCGCCCGAAAACCTTCAGACCCCCTCCCCAACCTACCCTCTTTATTTTATGGGGCATCACACGTTCCTCTAGTGAGAGATCGGAGCACTGCAGGACGAAAATACCCAGCTACAAGTAGCGCCCCAAAGCTCCATGGTGAGTCTTTGAAACCAGGGAGACCCTTAGCCCCGGCACCTCCCTCCCCATAACTAATTTTCACCCTGATATCTGCATGCACAGACTCCGTTTACAGGCCTGACGGAATCGCACCCATGACCCGCAGATCACTGCATGCGTTCAACTCACTGAGCCATCCTGAGATATTGTATTCAGTGAATGTAATGGGAACTCATTTACGTAGTCAGTGGATGTCCTGGGCATCTGATCCGGGTTCGGCTCTCCTGGGCCTGCGTTGGGCATCCTTCTTGCACCGCCAGATATAAAAGATCCGACGTCCCACTGCACTGCTCTCTCCAGCACGTAACACGGAAGGGTTAAATGGTTTCCATAAATGCACTCTACTCTACTTCCAAATGACAAGTGCCGTCCCCCCCCCCCCCCCCAACACACACACACAACAGCTCTCCAAGGCTGACACAGTCTCTACAGATCTGAAGGCCCAAGAATGTGTCTACTGATACTATAGCACCCGAAGACTGGGGTGCCAAGTAAGCGCTAGAGTGGCCCGCGGACCTTCCAGACATTGTACCTGCGTTTTATAAAAAAAAATTAAATTGTGTCCGCAAGCGCCCGGACTCGGAGAGACTCTGCTCTGTGGGGGTGGGGAGGGGAGAGGGGCTGATTGTCAGGGAGCTGCAGGGGTGCTAAGAGGTGAAATACCAACAAAGCTTAATTAACATGTAAATGGTCTTTTAACCGCATGCGCGCTAGCGGTTTTCCCGCTGTGCTCGGCACTTTTAAAAAAGCCGCGTTACATGACGAGCTGAGCTCTTCATGAGGGTACGATAGGCGTAACTCATGACAAGCTCAGCTCGTCATGAGCGTCAAAGGGGTTAAAGACCTTTGAAGTGCTCGGGTGCGGCTGTGTGTGTGCGCCGGGGAAGCTGTCTCAGCCCGCCCCAGACCCTATGCATCAGTATCGTACCAGGGTAGGGATTATTGCTCAGGTCGGGTTTCCTTTGCCACTGCTGCTCAGTCCATCTGCCCAGTATTCCTGTTGTGCATATTGTTAATATGGCCTCAGCCCTAGGCAGTGCTAGTCTTATTTGCGCCATTACATCTCATTCCAGATCTCTAAATAACACACATGTTGTGGCTCACATGTGCTTATACATTCTTAAGCTGACGCCCTACCCATTTCAAGTATTGAAATCGTTTTTTAGGTTTCGCCTGGCGTCCGCTGCACAGCAGCGTTCGCGCAGGCGAAATCTGTTGATCTACACTATGTGGCAATGTCCCGCCTTAGTCTATCATTGGCTAGCGCCATAAATGGAGGCTAGCCATTGGAAGACATTGCTGTCCGTCACTCTTTCCCCCGTCAGGACGCGAATCGGGGGCGTTCCCGTGCGGTTATTTGTCCCGCCCCTTTTTTCGTCACCCGCCCCTTCACCCGCCCCTTTTTTCTGAATCCTTTTTTTCGTCACGGCATTTGGTTTTGGTGTTCATTGCGAGTCTTAGAGGTAAGACGTGTTTATTATTTATTTTTAGTAACTTTATGTTTAGAGTTAGGCTCTGTTGACTCTGCTTTTAATGTTATTAAGGCTTTCTGTGTCCCGTCGTTGACTTTACTGCTAATGTGTGTTTAATGCTATTAAGGCTTTCTGTGTCCCGTCGTTGACTTTACTGCTAATGTGTGTTTAATGTTATTAAGGCTTTCTGTGTCCCGTCGTTGACTTTACTGCTAATGTGTGTTTATTTATTTATTTTTATATATATATTTTTATTATTTTAAACACAAGAGAGGTAATACACATATCGGGTGCCAGTAAACGAAACGCATTACAGCTGGGGATGGGCGAGTGAAGTAAAGAAACCATACAGTCATGAGTGGCAGAATGATCGATACCAGCGGATGGCTGGAGCAAAACAAGTAAACGTCAATGACCGCAGGCCTCCCCCCACCCCATCCACCAAAAATACAGGATTTACGAAGCATACAAGTGAGACCCAGATACGATAAAAACAGGAGAATATGCCACAGTTCTTGTGAGAGAAGGGAAAAGGGAATAGAAAGGTCATAGAAAATAACAAAGGAAAAATAATAAACCCTCCCACAACCCCCCACCCTACACCCCTACCGATGGCTACGACCTAACCCCACTAGCAGTGTGCCTGTCGCCCCCTAAACTACACCCCAAGGATGGGGAAAAAGGTGGGGGAGGAGAATGTACAACACGATACGAGCTCCCGGACTCTCATCCCCCCGCCAAAAGCAGACACCCCCTACCGTCAGAAAAGCAAAGCAGAGCAAATCAAGAAATAGCCTGTAGGGGAGCCGCAAACAGAGAGGGAAGAGAACATCCCGTCCGACCCCAACCAACAGAGATAGCAGACCCCGTCCAGATACATTAGAAAACAATAACCAGACTATTCAGATACACAGCCGGCCCCGCTCCCATAGACACAACCCAGCCAAAAACCAAAGAAAACATTGCATCGAAATTCAATCAAGTTCAGCCCAAACCCTCACGGTCAAAAACAAAAATTCCCCCCAGCACAAACAAGTCGCCATGATTCTCCACGTTGGATACACCCAATCGGACCGCCATCACAACAAGAATGCCAAAAAACAAGAGAATGTCAAAGCTAATGCGAGGAGAGGGAAAGCAGGATAAACGTACACAGAGATCAAAAGTCAGAGCAAGTCCACTGCCCATCAGCGAAAAAGTGTCCAAGCGTTGTCGATCGCTCACAGAGAGAGGCGAGGGTCGAATTTGACAGTCGTGGGAGGAGGCATACTTTCTCAGAGGGGTAGTCACAGCCATCTCGGGTGGCATCGATTCAGGGCTGAACACACATCCAGTCGTTTCGGCCTCGATCCCCGCCATCTTAGGGTTGCTGGGAGATTCCAAATGAATACCCCGCTCGGGGTCCTCGGCGCCAATCAAGACGGTATCCGCGGGTGGAGTAGCTTGACTTTCTAACAACAAAGGGTCGGAATACGGTCTAGGACTAACACAGTCAACAGTGACAATCATCCCCTGGATGGCGGCGGCGACCCGTTCGTGAAGCTGCAAAATGGCGGCCATTACAGTGCGTAGCGACGGTGTAGCCTCAGACCGCTCCATAGCCCCTCAATGAGCGACCGGGCGGGTATCCAAACCCCAGAGGTCGACTTCTCCGGGGCACAGGGCAGAAGCAATGCAAAGTCCACTGCAAAACACTTCCACAGCACGAGAGGCACACCGTCGCCGCCCACGAGGAATCTAGCCCAGAGAACCACCGGGAGCTCAATGGGGTCTCCGGGAAAAGAATCCTCGAACAAATACTCGATAATAACGGGCCACCGTAGTCGCAGGGTAGCGCCGTCACCGGAGCGCCATCCAAGAAGGGAAAAGAAACAAAGCCACTTCGGGAGACCGGATCAACCCACTTTCCACAGCCGATGTTGTTCGACTCCAACCCGGCCAAGTTGAAACTCGAGGCCCCGGCGTCAAGTCTGGGGCAGGCCAAAAATGACGCACTGCATATCTCCGCCTTCCGGGCCGCCAGAAATTTCGGGGTTGCACCTTTCGAATCAGGCGCAATTCACCAGCACGGGAGTCCGGCGGGAAGTCAGAATAGTGCACAGGATTTATGAGCTTCTGGCGGAGGTCGACGGAGCCGGGAGCTTATGCGGCCATCTTGGTTACGAGCGTAGCTCCTCCCCCTGTGTGTTTATTTTTAAATTTCTTTCAAGGCTTATCCCGTGTCCCGTTGTGCCTGGCTGTTGTCTCCGTTTCTTGTCGTCCATGTATTCCTTTCCTATACTTTTAGAGGGAAGCCATTTTGACTTTACTGCTAATGTGTATTTATTTTTTAATTTCTTTCAAGGCTTATCCCGTGTCCCGTCGTGCCTGGCTGTCATCTCCGTTATAATACTCTACTACTAATTCCACTTATCACTACTCACTCCTTACTACACATTCATCTTGGAGATTGTCAATAGCTCTAACTTTTTGAAAGGCGAAACCGTTGCATGGTAAATGCTTGTTTTATCTTACATCTCAAGAAGTGGTGTAGTTATTTTATTGTTTAGGAGTCAATATCTAAGATATTTACAGAGTTAGGCACGAGGGAGATTCCCTGACTGGAGAGTAGCTCAAGTGTCTCATCACCTCTCTCTTGGGATAAATGCAGGCACGGGGTGAGGCACGACACAGGGTGGGGTCCATACGCCCAAACTCCACTGTTCTACACATCTCTTCCCAACACTGGATCTTAGGAGAGTGCATTGGTTCTAGTTCAGACACACATCGCCAAAGCAAGTGTGACCAGGCCACAGAAGAACCCCAATTGCCAGCTATATGTGCAAGTTACCAGAAAAAAACAGAAGGTCTCCGAAATGTTTACTTATAGAATTTTACAAGTTGCCCTCACAGGATGTTAACTGAAAGGCAGCATATGCAGCATATCCTTGATCACTTGCACAAGCTTACACAGGCCAGTCTTCATGTAAAAGGACCACTGGTGGTCTATCGTGCTTTTTTCACACAGGATATTCAGTTTGTGGCAGCAGGCATCCACTGGCACACCACACCTTTAACATGTTTTTAACAAAGTATGGATGGACAAGGACAGCATCCTCCTGGAACAAACAATGCCCAATACAGACAGGGAGGCATGGAGGGAGACAGCGGTTAACAGAGGGACTAGAGTTTACAATCTGGGACCTCTTTAAGGAGCATCACCCCTCCTGCAGAGCAGGGAGTAGGGTCAAGGAATAACAAGGGGGCGGATGTGCAACCTTTCGTGTGTCTCCCTCAGCTGTTCGCCCTTGAAAACCGAGTGAAATATTTTCCAGGCTTCCCCATGACATGCCTTTTGGAGCATGCTTCCAAAGGCACATTTTTTCCGAGTCTCATTAATTTCCAGCGGCACATGTAGCCCTAATTATCTGCCATAAGGCTGGCACTTCACAGCCTCACCAGCATCTTGCCGGGAAAGTCTTGGCCTGCAGATTTGTAGCAGGAGCTGTTTAAATGGCTTAACTACTCATGAGCAGTTTTGTCACTGGTTGCTGCATGCTTGATGAGAACTGATTAAAGGGAAATTCAGCCCAGCAGCGGCCAGTATGCTCTCGTCACACCAGTTTTCGAAGTGGGGGAAAAAGTAGGGGAACTGTGGGCAGAGAATCAGTGGGTGTATTGGGTCAGTGGGCGGAGTCAAGTGTGGCAGAAAGAGCATAATATCCCAATATTTAGCATTTATTTCCCATTTTACTAAACGGTTACAGCTTATTACGTTATTTACTGTAACCTATGGATACACATGTTTATGCAAGTTTATATGAGTTATTGAAATTAAAATACATTCACAAAGTGGGATGCATTTCTAATCATAGAATGTCCTAAATATCCTTAAAAGTGGAATTGCAAGCCATTTGTCTCCCAGCCATGGAGTTTCTGTCAGCAGCAATTCTCCTCCCTTTTTTTGCCACATTAGGATAATCAGAGACTGGAAGAAAAACCATAACGCTCTAACTTATACCTTGCAATTTGCATACAGATCTTATGTGACAGTTACTAGCTCACTGTTCTATGTTAATATTTTTACTTATTAACTGCAAGTAACAATAGGGTCTCTCTGACAAAAGCAGTAACCCACTGACCTATTTACATTATGTGTACCTCTTGAACTACTATGGAGTAAATTCCATTAGAAGCCAATTACATCTTGGAACTCGCAAGTTGTGTTTTCATTTTGGTTTCAGGTAGTATTTTATTCTTTTCAGCCAGGACAACGTAATTTATTTTTTGGCGCTAGACACGTTCTGTCTAAAAATCATGTACTGCAATTTGCAGCAGAAGAAAACATTTGTAAATATATTTCCATCAAGGGAAGCATGACATACGAGAAAGCAACTTTACTTGCCTTGAAAAACACAGAAAGAGTAAGAAAAACACTTTCTGTTCTTGGTAGTAAATTGGTATATGTGAACATATTTTGATAAAGAAGAAACAATTTGCAACTAAAAATGTACAACCTAAGTTCAACGGGAAACATTGATGGATTTGAATTCCTACATAATCAAACCCGCAGTGCAGATAATGGCTGAGTGTTTTGTCATGGTCACATACAGTATTTTAATCATCAAACCAATGGCTGCTTAATTGTTGAATCCTTACATTTATACAGATGGGCCGCAAACTCAAGGACATTGACGATTACGTACAGGTGTATGCAGAATTCGAAGCCGTATCCCTTAAAGGGATGAAAATGTTCACCTGCAAGTCATGTCGAACAACTATTGACATTGAAAACAGGGCAGCGGATAATATCAAAGCCAACCTGAGCAGCAAAACCCATGAGAGACTTTCTGCTCCAGTTGTAAAGAATTATTTACAACAAGGGGTGGTGAGGGACAGAGTCTCTGAATTAAGCAGAATACTCTCACCCAGTCAAGAGATCAGGGCTAGATCCAACACCGTTTTTTAGCTCATTGCACCATCCCAGTTTCAGAACCTGGCTGTATGCAAATTAGTCTGTTCCTGTCCCAGTGCATGATGGGAACAGGGCAAACCAAACTACAAAAGCCAATTCTTACACTGGGAAGGAAACAAGCTTCCGGGGACCGGTTTCTGGCATTACAGCCGTCTTCGGCCCGGCTTGCTTGAATCCTGATGGTGCAATGAGCATCAGGATTCAAGCAAGCCGGGCCGAAGACGGCTGTAATGCCAGAAACCGGTCCCCGGAAGCTTGTTTCCTTTCCAGTAAAGAATTGGCTTGGTAGTTTGGTCTGCCCTGTTCCCATGATGCACTGGGCCAGGGTCAGACTAATTTGCATGTAGCCAGGTTCTGAGCTGGGATGGTGCAGTGAGCTAAAAAACGGTGATGGACCAAGCCCTGATCTTTTGACTGGGTAGGAGTGTTCTGCTTAATTCAGATACTCTGTCCATCACCACCCCCTTTATGAATCGTTTTGGCCACCACAAGTGTGGAAGGGTATGCTCAGATGTGAGTCCCTTGCTCACTGCACCATCAGGATTCAAGCAAGCCGGGCCGAAGACGGCTGTAATGCCAGAAACCGGTCCCCGGAAGCTTGTTTCCTTTCCAGTAAAGAATTGGCTTGGTAGTTTGGTCTGCCCTGTTCCCATGATGCACTGGGCCAGGGTCAGACTAATTTGCATGTAGCCAGGTTCTGAGCTGGGATGGTGCAGTGAGCTAAAAAACGGTGATGGATCAAGCCCTGATCTTTTGACTGGGTAGGAGTGTTCTGCTTAATTCAGATACTCTGTCCATCACCACCCCCTTTATGAATCCAGTTGTAAAGAAGGCCCGCATGGAGCAAATGACCATGGAGCAATGCACAACTCGTTCACGTCAAAATATTGAAGAGGCTGCGGATATCCTGCACAAGTTTGTGAAAGCTCTGTGTGAAGGTGGTGTTCCACTTCACCAGACTGATGGTCCAATTGGAGACCTGATTAGGCAGCTGTGCCCTGCAGCAAGGACAATGTGCAAATCCAGTCAAATGTATGAAAAATATCTACGCGAAGTGTTTGAAGCACATCTCGGAAACATACGTCAAGCTGTAGCAAATGTCTCTATCTCGTTAACAATTGACGAAACCACAGAGGTGCATGGTGACCCAGCCATTGGAACATTGGTCACATATTACTGTGATGATGAATAAAAGGGTCGCCGCTAAGCCTTAGTTGACATCACTGTATCTGATGAGTGTAATTCTGCTAAAATTGCCTTAATTGTATTCAGTGTGCTTCAAAAGTTGGGTAAATCATGGCATGATCTTGTTGCAATATGTTCTGATTCTGCATCCTATATGACAAAGGCAGTAACTGATTTGCGCGCTGCTCAGAGGATTAATTCCATCCATGTAAAAGATCCATGCCATCTTATACATGCTGATGTTTCCTATGCTCTGTCTCAGGCTGAGAACCGGGACATGTATGATTTTGTTATAAAGGCTGGTGCAGTATTTAAGTATGCGCGAAACTTAAAACTTATTTATTCGCAAGGAAATGTAGACGGAAAAATGAGATATCCAAGGGCAGTTGTTGTGATCCGATGGTTCAGCTGGTATGAGGGAGCAGTAAGACTTTTGGAAATATGGCACTACTTCCTTGCTTTTGTAAACAATGAAGAAGCCTCTGGATTCAAAATTGATCACCTACATAGACTCCTCGGCCCCAACAGTGCAAACCACCAATCTTTCTACGTCAAGTTGCATTTCATTGTTAAAACCCTAACTGGTATCATCAACATTCAGAAGAAGCTAGAGTCAGAAGAAACACATGCCCACCAAATATTTTCAGCCATAGAGGTTGACATGGCTATGGCATTGGAGTAAGACTATACACAAGACCCAATGATCGCCAGTCTATTGCAAATGTTACCACAAAAAAAAGCAAATGCCCTAATAAAAGAGATGATTACTTTTAAAGATGCACTGAAAAACAAGTGGGATGCTGTCCTAGCTCGTAACATAACTGGGCAAATGAGTTACAGCTCTTTTTGGAAACGGGTTACAATCCTGGACCCATTCAAGAAAGTTCAGTGTAGTCAAGAATTCAATGATTCCAAAGATTTATTCATGTTGGTTGGAGCTTCTGATGATGTAATGAATGTTGTAGAAGAAGAATTCAAGAAATATGTAATGCACCCTATCCCACAAAAAGACATCAGTGCAATGACATACTGGCGTTCTCAGAAACTAGAATGGCCAACACTGTGTAATCTTTCTTTGAATCTCTTGGCAATTCCAGTCTCATCAGCAAATATTGAACAGGTTTTCAGTGGTCTTCATTTCATTAACAAACCAGAAAGAGCCTCAATGTCTGCATAGTCTCTTGAAATGCACATGTGCTTGTACTACAATGGCAAAGTTTTCAGATGAATGTATTGTGTTGGTCAATAACAACCAGGCGCTGGTGTGCATTGTCAATTTAAATAAATGCGGAAAAATACTAGCTGTAGCGGCGTCTTTTGCTTGTGGCAAAAATAAATACGGATAAATACAGAAAAAATGCCCCAAAAATAAATATGGATAAATACAGACGGAAATGGCAAAAAAATAAATACCATAAAACCGGGAGCCCTAATTATAGTGTGTATGTTTCGTATTGGGTTGCATAGTACAATAAAAGAAATAAAACAGTGCTATTGAAATGTTGTGTAAATACTGGAGCGGACCAATACATCGGACGTTCTGACAGTGCATGCACTTATATACAGGAACCGAACAAAGTCAAAAGCATGCCTCTTTTAAGTACATGTGAAGAGATAGCAAGCTGTGTGCCTTTGTTTGTCCTCCATTCCATTTACTTTTAAGTGTGAGGTTCTAGGCCGCCTCCAGTCAGCATATTCAAACAAAAAGAGGCTTGATGGCCCCTTAACTTAGGCCCTTAACGTTGGGCCAGCTGGAGGTGAAAAAAAAAAAGCAGCCTGCACGTTGCTGGTTGGAATGGAAAGCAGACAATATACAGGCGCTGCTGACTGTGTCCCGGTGTCTGAAAATTACACCGGGACAAGTTCAACATACTTCTGTGGGGCCCAACTTCTTGGCAGGGTGGACAGTGTCCACCCCCTAAAAATAGAGGGTGGACGCCGTGTACCTGCGTGTACCCCCTGCTTGTGCCCTGGCTGCATGTAGCTGTACATAAGTAACTTGATATGATATTTTAGGTTTGCTGTGCTGCGGTGTCAAAGTTCTTTCCATCATCGTGCCCAGTAGTATAGTCATTGTGGCGAATTTGGGAAGGAGGCGAGTCAAATGAAGCACAAATATCTGCCAAGATTTTATTAACGTAAATCGTATTGACTGTTGTAGACACCTGTTTATTTTTAATGGAATTAAGGTTGACTGTACAAAATGGAGGCGTTTGTGCAATGTTGCCATGATTGTTTAGCAAAATTGCATTACTTGACAAATACCCTCAATAGGCCAGAAATTACACAACCCAAATTTAGTAATGTCTTCTTCCAAAATCATTGACATCCTATGACCTCACATGCCTTACCTGTCGCACATCTTACTTCTTATGGTTTGAAAAGCCTAGAAGACACATGCACTCACATTTTTGTCCGCCGGCGTCACACATGACATGCTGAGATTTTTGTTCTTGCACACCAAAAAATCCACCACTGTACTCCTTTCTTTCTGTCAGACTTTGTAGTTGAGTTCCTTTAGTCGTAAGTGCAGCAACAACCAGACGTGCCACCGTCCATCCCCCGTGAACTCAACCGTAGCTCTGTCACATGGAATGTCCAGGTGCTCACACCCGACGTTGGACACAACACATCTTCCCCTTTTAACACATAGAGGGAAAAAATGCATAGCTCTGTAAATTGTAACATGCAAAATATTAAATAGTAATGTCGAACACAAAATAAGAATGTTGCAACTTGCGTTGCGTTTAAAATGCTACTTGGAACATTTGTAATAAAACAACAACACAACTCTAGGAAAAGTAACGCAAACATTAAACAATGTAATTCCTAGATAATGCTACTGTAGGAGAGTAGGGTCTGCTTTCCTATGGTCACCCCACTTTTTGCTTTTTGCTTCACTGGTTTTCGACTTAGATGTGGCTGTGGGCCTGCTAATCAGACCCACAGCCCTGCTGTTCTCTCTCTAAATTCACACCATGTACTTTAGGTACATCACCAATTGGAAATTGGGTCACTCTTGTGAGTCCCTGTACAGTGTACCATAGGTACCCAGGGCATAGGTGCACCCAAGGCCTACCAGGGGCTGCAGCATACCTTTTGCCACCCCTGGCTGGCCATCCAAACTGACACAACTGGCTGATCACTCAGCTGGGGCAAGGTCGTGTAATCACTCCTTGCTTAGGTATAGTATTCCTATACCTACCATTATATATAGACACATATATACCTATAAGTCACTCCTATGGCAGGCCTTAACAATCCTGAAGGCAGAGTGCTTGGTTTTATGTGAAATGATGCTCTAGCATGAGCTGAGCCTGTCTGCAGCTTTCGGAACCATGTCCTTATAGCTGTTCTAGGATATTGCCATGCCATATACTCTTAAGTGCATTATGAACCTCGCGGTTAAATGCTAACTTTGGTTTGGCTTTATCAAAACATGTCGTGTAAGGTGTCATACGCTTTGGAATACTACCCCCTCGCCAGTTCTGGCGACGGGGGTAGTATTCCACCCTTCTAAAGGGAGAATACATGTTGTTCCTACTAATCCCAGTTAAAGTTAACCATAGCCTCAGCATCACAAAATGGATGCTGCTGCCACAGACATAAGTCTGACCTCCTGCTGCTGGGAGCCCTTCCAGCGAGGAAGGCTTGCACAATAGGTTTCCTGTCTTGGGAGGTGCTAGCACCACCCCAGACAGGCCATAGTGTATTGGGGCAGGGAGGGCTGAATGAAATGAGACACTGCCTGGGGCACACAAGGTGTCCCATGCATAGTCCAGTTCAAACCGGTGCTGGAGCACTCCGGCCCCAGCTCTGGCGCAAAACTGGACGAAAGGAAAGGGGTATAACCACCACCTTCCTGGGTCCCACCCATAGGAGGGACCTAGCAGGTAATCCAGCCCCTAAATTTGGTATTTAGGTAGGAGCTGAGTCCCAAGACTTGAGATTGTATCCTGACTGAAACTTGAAACGAAACTCTGGACCTTCGACATTCTACTCGACATAGAAGACTGAAGAATCTCCCTTGTGGTCAAGGAGTGACCACCCTGCACAAGCAGGCACCATCAAGTGATCAACGGTTTGCTTTGTCGACGCTCCCGCAGGAGCCCGAGCACAGAGCCTGACAAGACCCGGACTTCCAGACTTCCAACAGCCCGATCCACAGTCCCAGCAGAGCTGAGACCCGTGGAGGCGACGAGAGACGTGAGACCGGCCATCTTGGAAAGCCAGCGAATTGCTTTCCGTACAACTTCAGAGGCACCCTCGAAGATGTGCATTGGGGATTGAGAAGCCCGAGCCCCGAGCACCAACTGCACCGAAGATCAGCCCTCCACACTCCATGAGTTCTGCGTGGGGCCCTTCTGCATTTTCCTGCTCGACGCGTCTGTCCGGTCACTTGCCCGTTGGCTAGTGGCCTTTGTGACGACGAAATCTTGAATCTACACCGCTGGTCTGGTTGCTCCAGACTGGCCCTTGCTTCCATGAAAAGGAGAAGCCAATCAGACCTTTCTGGTCTGATCAAGAAGCCATCTTTGATTCCTGCGTGGGTTGCCTTTGCCAAGGCTTGTTGACTCCAATCCGGAAGCCGACACCTCCGACAGCGAGAGCCTTCGTGGGACAGTCCGTATCCAGCGCCTGGTCGTCGTCGACACCTCCTGGTCCACGTGGCTGCAGAGACAAGCTTCACAACATCACCTGATTGATTCGCGACATCACTTGGTTCCTTCCTGGTTCCTTCCTGGTCATTGGCTAGTGACCCAGACTCTGTCCCCTCTGCTTTCAGGTACTCTTCATCCTCGATCCGCCCTTGGATCCAACCGGACACTTCCCTCCTGGTCGACTGCAGCATCTTTCTTCAAGGCTCCATAGGATTCAGCGACAAAACCCGACACACTTTGACACCTATGCACCCGCTTCGTGTGGGTGAGGTAACGTGAGTACTTCGGTGCTCCTGTGGGTATTTACTATCCTAGTGTCTAACTTTCAAGTAGCTTTCTGCTTGTCCATCCGGAAGTGACCTAAAAGAACTAGTTTCCAATTCTTTCGCTCCCTTTTATAACTCTATGGTAACTCGCGTGTGTGTAAAGACACTGCACGCGCATCCCGGGGGCCTCCTGCTCCCAATCCTTTGGTAGTACAGCATAGCCCCAGCGATTCTCCAGGCCCTAGGCCTATCCTTTGTTCGTGACGTGGTTCTTATACCACTATTTTAGTATATGGTTCGAAGTGCCCCAAGGGCATTACTGTATTTTGTGCAACTTATTGTATGTTGATTAAGTCTCTTGTTATGTGCTTGTGCCTCTGACCTCATAAAGAGTTCAGAGGATTAATTTAGTAATAAATACATATATATTTTCTATATATAATCTGTGTGGTGTCCATTCATTTGGTATTAAAGGGATTGCATATGGTAAAACAGCTGGCTTCACATGCCCTCTTGAGCTTACCCTAAGACTGCTTTGTCCATGCTACCACTAGGATAGCTGGTCTACAAGGTTGACTTTACAACCATCACCATAAGGGTTGTTTGGACTGATACAGGGTGCCCACTAGAATAGTGGACATCACATATCAGGCCAACTTCTCACAGCTACAACTACACAATTCTAGGAAAAGATAAGGTGCCGTTAACAATGTAAATCCTGGGATAGCTGGACAGCCTCACAGAGCCACACTCCTTGAATAGTTCAACAACGGAAATCTTCAAATTTGTATGGTAATCTTAACAGAACTCCCACTCCTCGTATTTCTCTCATCATCACTCAAACACTTCGCTCCACTTTTTGCAACTTGATTTCTAACCACTCTTCCTCCACCACAACTTCGAGCACTACTGTGCCAATCACTTTTACTTGGGCCAGGCACCTCAACATCACTTCTACTTGTATCAGGCACCTCCACCCACAACTTTTACTCTGAAACCAAGAGGGCAAAATCTACTTCATGCAGCACCATTTTCCTCAAGTACATAATCACCCAAGTTATACTTGGACGACTTGCTGGAATGTCAAACTTTCCCATCACTTAATTTGGTTGCATTAGTATATATCTCAGTTACGTTTAATGGTTATGTGAATTTGTTCCTACCTTTAGAAATCCTTCTCAAAATCGTGACTGGGACTAAATTCTCCACCATGAGTTTTACTCTAGTGATTCCATGTTTGCGATCGTAATAAACTGTTGTGTGCTGTTCGTTCCTGATATTGGACCTGACTACCTCAGGAGACCACTTTCTAAATCGTTGTTTTCTTTGGTGTACGGCTCTCGCTCTCTTAAAATCTTAAATGGGGTTAAAACCCAGTTATTGTTGGTGTAGCGCGACAAGCCCATGTTAATATTGCTAGTACCAATTGCCATTAGACACTTTTCCTCATAGAAATGCAGATGTTACTCATGACAACTCTTGTTAAAACTCTCACCGCATCCATTACCAGCTGGGTGGTACAATGACATAACATTGTGTTTGACTCCAGTCCTTTCCAAGAATTCATTAACTTCCTTGGAAGTGAATTTAGGTCCATTGTCAGTGATAAGGGTCCCCGGCAACCCTTTCTTGACAAATACCTCATTCAAAAAGTGCTCTACAGATGTGGCATCTACCGTAGTAATTTATTTTTCTGGCCACTTTGAAAATGTGCCAACTAAAATTAATATAAACTTGCTAATCTCCTCTGAATTTCAAATGAGACCTAAAATATCCATAGATATTGTTTCCCATGGATTGGTTGCTATCTGTAAAGGACACAAAGGGGGTCTAAGCGTGACTTGAGTTTTATCGGCAATAGCACAATCAATACACTAACGCACGTATATCCCCACCTCCTTATCCATACCAGGCCACCAATACATTTCTTTAATTCTCCTCTTAGTCTGTATGATACCGAAGTGTCCCTCGTGGTTAATGTCAAGAATTATTTTCCTGAAAGTGGCGGGAGAAATAATGAGAGAACCACGCTACACATACCCAACCTCATTCACAGATAACTCGTCTCTGATTTCCCAAAAACACTTCAGGTCATAACGCAGATTCTCCTTCCTACCCCATGATGTTATTTTGTTTTTGATATTGCACAAAACATCATCCATACTACAAGCATTTTCCCACTCTTCTGCACTTGTCACTTTTGTCCCTGAAACATCTGCTACACAGTATTCATTTGCTTCTAAATCCTGCTTGACGGTAACATTAACTGGGGACCTGCTGAGGAAATCAGCGACATGGTTGTTAATCCCCAGAAGATACTCAACAACATTACTCAATCCATCAATTGTAAAGCCATTCTTGCAACTCTTGGTGTAGCTTTGGATAAGTCGCTTGTTTTCAGTTTATTGGCTTGTGATCTGTTCTTGGCAAGAACACCGTTCCCCAACAAATTGCCTGAAGCAGTTTGCTCGCCAAACACATGCAAAAACGTCTTTTCAATTACAGAGAACTTCTCTTCTGAGTTGGTGAGTCACTTAGAATCACAAGCTATGGTTACCTCTTTACCATTCTTCTCCACCTGAGAAAGCACAGCACCAAGTCCTTTACTACTTCCATCAGTAGTATTGACAATTTTTAGACTGGGATCTATACCGCTCAAGGGCTTTGCTTTGCAAATATTAGATTTGATAGACACTACATCTGATTGTAGCTCACTATGCCATTTGAAATTGCCATTTCTTCAAAATTCGCTTGATTCTATTAGTTCTTCTGCAAAATTTGGAACAAATTTAGCATAGAACTCCGCTAAACCCAAAAAGGACCTGATGTTCTCTTTATTAGCTGGAGGAGGAGAATTAGTAATGGCCTCCACTACCTAAGGGTTGGGAAGAATTCCTTGGTCACATACCACATGTCCCAAGTAGGTAACAGATTCCTGACCAGAATTGCATTTCGCGAATTCTGCTGTTAACCCTCTCTTCTTAGGCGCAGTGTAAGTACATTCTTCACTCTGGCATCATGCTCACTCCTAGTCTTCCCCCCCCCCCCCCCCCCCCCCATGAGCAAGATGTCATTTTGAAAGAAAGCAAACCGTTAAACATCCTGAACATGAGGCGTTGAAAGACAGCAGCAGCTGATGCCAGACCGAGGGCATCCTAAGAAATTGAGAGCATCCAAATCGTGTTATAAAAGCGGTCAAGACTCTGCAGGATGGAGGAAGACGTGGTGGTATGCTGATTTAAGGTCTAACGTAGTGAACCACTTCAGTCCTTTGGTCAATGCTAACAATTTCCCAATGTGTGCTAAAGGAAAGTTGTCAATTTGTATGTTTTTATTCAATTCCCTCAAGTTGATACATAACCGGATTTTCTTGTTCTTGGGTTAAGCAACTACTACAAAAGACTTTGTTTTGAGTTCTTCTAGTTTCCTGAGTTCTTGCACACCCTCACCGTTACCAACAAAGGTTATTTTCCTCACCTTGTGTGAAATTAGAATTTTGTTTTTTTTAAAGCCTGTTCTGTGTGAAACTCCACTACATTCACCCTTCTTGTCAGAAAAAACCCAATAACACCTGTTCTGGACTATTAGCATCATTATGCCCAGAGCATGTTGGTCAAACAGAAAGACCTAGTTCTGCAACATACAGTTTTCCAGTTTCTTTCCTGTTTTTGTATTGAAAACATAACAACTTGTACCTCCTGATAAGAATGGGTACCCCGTAAATCCTTCTGGGCAGATATCAGATGGCAACAAATGTGTTTACAAATTTTTCCTCCCTCATGTTCTTATTAATGATGGAATAGGGAGATCCTGAGTCTGCTACGATATTCACAGTAACTCCCCCCAAATGTATTTCACACACAGGCTCGTTTCTATAAACGAGGATCAACATTTGACACTTCAGAATCAATACACAAAAAACAATCCTGTAACTTTTCATCCTCATTAGACTCTGATTCTGAGTCATCATTCAAATGCTTAATCTTAACTGATAATGACCTCTTTTTTTCCCACCCTTGCAAAATGCTCTATGATTCCACAATGGGAACATCTTTGCTTTATAGCGGGCCACCTTTTGTCATAGGCAAGCTGTTCAGTACTACCACACCGATAACACTCTTGTTTTAGATTTGCCCCCTTTACTGTCTGTACAAACTTTTGCAGTTTTATTAAGAATGCTGGAATCAGCTTCCTTCTTTTGGGAATGAGGTTTCCTCTTCACTATCTCACAAACACGTTCAACCTCCACTGGTTTGATATCTCCAGCTTGTGTACACCTTCTGGAGAGTTCTGCCTTTTTTTTTACAAATGCTATGTTATCTTTTTATTTTTTGTTTGAATTCTATTTTATTTTCTAAATCAAAAGTATAGCGTGGATCCATACATACACAGAGTTAAGCCCACAACCCATTTAGGGCCGGCCGCGTTGCATGAAAGTGCGTTCCAGTGTAGATAAAAGCAATAGTAAACTAATTATAACACAGCATGTCGCCTACAACCCTTGTTGGGCCGGCCGCGCGAACTATCATATATATCAATAGTAGTATGGTATGGGATAGTTCACGACCCAATTAGAACCAATAACATGAACCTGGGCTAGAGGCCCATATAAAGTGGATAGCAGTAGATGGATAGAAAAGAGATGAAGGAAAAAGGAAAAGAGATAAAGGAGACGTAGACAGCTACGTGAGTGAGCGGGTGGATGGACAGGAAGTGGCGTGTGGCAGTGCCCGGCTTGGACAGCACTGGAGGCATTAGTGTTTGCTAAGAGGGCGAGCGGGCATGCCCGGTCTAAATATGCAATAAGCCTATCGGGGTCTGACGAGAGTATGGCATCCTCAAAGAGTCGCATCGCTCTAAGCTTGGAGGGTAAATATCGCGCATGTTTTATTTTACAGAGATATTGGACTAAGGGGCGCCCGACAGTGTTGAAGCAGGTAGCACGTGATTGCAATCGTGCTGTGAAAAGTTCCATAATTAGATGCCACAGGTGCACGAACCAAGCAGCAATCGGGGGTGCCTCTGTCTTTTTCCAATATAGCGCTATGAGTTGCTTAGCTGCCCCAAGCATGTGAAGTGCTGTAGTTCAGTTGCTGTAAGTGAGCGCTTTTAAGTTGTCAGGTTTAAGGCCCATGAGGATCGCGGCTGTAGATTCAGGCAGGGAGAAGCCCAGCACCTCCTTAATATGATTAAGGACTTCTTTCCAGAGCAGGGTCAGGAGCGGACAGGCCCACCAAATGTGAATGAAGTCACCAGATGCATTTGAACATCTCCAGCACAAGGGGGACATGGCAGGGAACATTTTGTGTAGTAGGGCGGGCGTGAAGTACCATTGTGTCATAATTTTGTATGCATTTTCCCTCTGTGGGATGCTACTATAGACCCTAGGAATGTCTCCCCATAGGTGACTCCCCTGTACAAGCGTAATTTCCGTGCTGGACGTCAGCTGCCATTGACGTTGATATGGGTGCGTAGTCAGTACAGGTGGGTGTTGTAGAATCTGGTATGTCCGAGATATAAGGCCTTTCGATTTGTCAAAGGAGCGGACCAGCCGCTCAAAGGGGGTGTATGGCCGAGTAGCAGCCTGCTGCATCTCTGCTGAAGATACCCAGTCTAGCCACAATACTATTGATTGGATCATATAAAGATACCGCCTTATTTTAAACAGGGATTAAAATGTATCGTACATCGTGTGTCAAAAATTATCTGTCTTGATTAGATTGTTTTTATCTCCCTCATTTTTAATAAAATAGATCCTTTTTTTTAAAACAGTTCCTGCTTGCTTGACAATGTATTCCTATAACCATTTAAATGACAAAACTAATCATTGAAATATAACAACTTAGACTGTCTTGGAAGATATCTACATAGGATACCCAGTGCTGCAACTGCGCATACTGTAGGCCTGCTTCTAGTGGGAGACGAAATTCTTCCCTGCACTGGGCAAACGTTTTTAGAGCCCCCTCCTCGAACAGGTTGCCAATCACTCTGCAACCCCCCTGTATCCATTTGGCGAATGGTGGGCCAGGGGGAATAGTGGGTTGCCCACTATGGAAGTGTGAGGAGAAGGGAAGGTCATCAGCCCTTTACGCACGGCTACCTTGTCCCATATATCTAGGGCCGTTTTAGTAGGCACTACAATATATGCACTACGGGAGCAACCCGCGCCGTACGATGGAGTCACATAAGGTCCCAGATAGTACGCCCCGTTACCATCCTATCCATATGGAACCATACATTTTCCCTTTCAATGGTTGTCCCTTCTGAGACAATACGAAGATATGAGGCCCAGTAGTATTCCAGAAGGTCAGGGCACGCTATCCCCCCCTCTATCTCTTGGCAACATGAGGATCTTGTCGGAGAACCGCGGTCGGCGTCCACTCGATATAAAGTTAGTGATATCTTTTGGGAAGACATTGGAATAGGTATAAGATTTTAGGGCGTATTGACACTTTGACGGCATTAAGCCTACAGAGCCAAGAGATAGTGAGGGTCTTCCACCTCCGTAGGTCTTCCAGGACGGCTTTCTTGCATTCTCGCCAATTTACCTGGGACCATGTGTCCAGAGAAGGGGTCAGTATGAGTCCTAGATATCTAATATGGTCCGTAGTCCATTGATAGAGAGCAGGTGTTTTCAAGACGGGTATTTCCCCTTTTGGAATCGTGAGATTTAACGCCCAAGATTTGTCATGATTAATTTTGAGGCCTGATGCCTTTTCAAAGGTCTGCAGTAGAGTATGGAGCGCTGGGAGAGATGTATGTGGAAGCGATAGCGTGAGGATAAGGTAGTCTGCGAATAGCGCTACTTTGTTCTGCCGACCTCCAAAGGTAAGGCCGTGGATGTCTGCATTCTGCCTTATCATCTCTGCCAAGGGCTCTATTATCAGGGCAAATAGCAGAGGTGACAGAGGGCAGCCCTGCCATGTACCCCTATGTATGAAAAAGGGATCTGTAAGCTGCCCGTTTACTCGAACCCTCGCTTGCGGGCAGAGCTAGGGGGCCGTGTTCATAGAAATCATGTTTCGTCCCAGGCCAATCATGTGCAACACGGCACAAAGAAAACACCAGTCCACCCGGTCAAGCGCCTTCTCCGCGTCAAGCGACAGAAGGCATGCCGGTGTGTTGCAATGGTGTGCTTTCCCCACCAAGTGTGCAATTCTACGCATGTTGTCTGTCCCCTGTCTGTTGCGGATGAAGCCAACTTGGTCTGGCTCCACAAGGCCAGGCATGTGGGGGTCCAGGCGCTTAGCTAGCATTGTAGTGTAGATTTTGAGATCAGTGTTGTAATGCTATGGGACGGTAAGATGCACACCGCGTGGGATCCTTCCCTGGTTTGGGGATAAGGGCTATTCCTGCCATACTCATGGAGGGCGACGGCCCCTCCGTGTCCGAGAAGGAATTATATAGGCGCAGTAGGTAAGGCTGGAGTTGTGCTATAAACATATGGTAAAAGGCCACCGGTAAGCCATCCGGGCCCGGCTTCTTCCCACGGTCTTTGAGCGCCGCCGTCAGTTCCTCCGCCATGAGAGGACCGTCCAGCTGTTTAGCGTAGTGTGGGTGTATTGGGGTCCAGGGGCACTGGTTCAGTACCTCATCGATATAAGCTTGGGGGGTGTTTCCGCCATGTAAAGTGTGGTGTAGTAGGCCCTAAAGGCCTCACATTTAGCTTGCTTCGCAGTGACCCGTCCTCCAGCAGGTAATTGGATATTCGCAATGTGGGCCTTCACTGCTCGTACCCGCAGCCGCTTTGCCAACAATCTACCCACTTAGTCCCCCACCTCAAAGTACCGTTGTTTTAAGGCGAGCAGGGACCGTTCAGCTTTATTAGTTCGCAGGGAGCGAAGCTGACCCCGGAGGTTTGCCAATTTCCACCTGCTTACGAGTAAAGGATGCTCCTGATCCTGCTTCTCCAACTTTTTAATATCTTTAGAGAGGCTATCCTCTAGGCGGCGGGCTTCCAGCGCAATTACTATGGACGTGATACGGCCGCGGATCGTCGCCTTAAAGGCATCCCACACCACAGGGAATGGGGTCTCGGGTAGATCATTGCTTGCAAAATAAGAGTCAATGGCAGTGCGTATAGTCGCCACATTTTAAATCCTTCATACAGTTCAGGTTCAGATATAACTTTTGTATTTCTTTGTTGGAGTACCACTCAGTTGAATAATCAATCTTGTATTCATTTTGACAAGGTAGATGTTTCTGCTAAATTGAATTTAACAGTACGCTGCTATGTCAGATTTAAATATATGCACACTTTCTCTTTTCATGTTACTTACTGGGAAGTGTGCGCTGAGTTACAGAGAACAAGAGAGGGTCAGCATATGGAAAAAAAGCTTCTTTAATTTTACCCACCTTCTTCCAAATGTTAAGACCTATTGAATTATTTTGATTTCTAATTGATTGTTATAAATATAGATAAAATATTTTGTAACATATAACTGTTGTTTGCACCACTAATTGCTGACCATGAGGTTTAACATGCATCTTATGAGTTCCAGTACCTTCCAGACTCATTTGCATGTGCTATTCCACAGATGGCATACCCAAAACATTCCTGTGCGGATGTTTCACGTGCTTTGTAAATTGTCTGAGTTATATCTACATGGAAGTCTCTATGTAAAAGGATTAAGGGGAGAGATTGTTGCTTACTTTTTCTAAGTCCATTTGGTGACGTGAATTTTGTGGCGTATTTTAAACTGATTTGGTTACAGAGCGTAAAGCTTATGCTAGTCCTGTTACTTGCTTTCTCCTACTTCACACATTTCCCTTGACATAAAATTTGAATAATTCTTTTACACTTGAAATTGGTTTGTGCTCTCTTGTCATAATGGCCTTTCATGACATTCGTGTTGTGTTGTTCCCCGATAACAATATATAGACAATCACTTTGCTGTAATTTGTACCTCTAAAATTCAGGCCCCAGTTTGTGGTAGTCGGGGAGCTGGGATTTATTTTTTAACATGTTGATCTGGTTAAACACATCTCCTCATGTCACCATTGAGCATTGTGCACAGACAGTTAGTGATTTCTTTTTGCAGAACTACTGTGACTGGATCTGAATTGTGGTACTTGTGCATTTATTTAATCTGAGATTTGCTCATGCCCCGTTTGATATTTTCATCAACGATTTTGTCGTGTTAGTATGGTTGTTGAGGCAGGATTTGATATTGTGATTGCAGTTTACAACTTGTTCTACTGAATGCAGTATTTTGTATAACAACTAAACATGTTTGACAGCTGCTAAAGTGCAATGTGTGTACATAGAATCACTGGTCTTCTGCAGAGTACAGTGTAGATTTTCTTTTTTGAGTAAGCATATTTTATGGCTGAAAATGTGGAGAAAGACACAACTAGTCACAGGAGAACATTTTGTGAACCAGATCAGAAATGTATTTACTCTCCTCAAAATAACACAGAGCAGGCTTATGATATGGCTCATCGTTCGGAGAAACAGCTTTTTTTTGTCCTCTCATTTGCTATTTTGGATGTTTTGACTTTCTTCTACTTTCCCTTTTAATGGTTTTATGCACATTATGCCTTATTTCAAGCAGTTTAATAATTGTGTTTATCTCTGGCATATAAGTTTGAAACAAAACCGATTGTGTCTTTTTACAATACACCTTAATGCGCTGAAGGCCCCACTGTTGAGTAAACTATGTTGTGCATCATCTCTTACATCTCTGGATATTGTGCTAGAAGGGAAAATCTTGTGACACCCCCTTAAAGTTTGAATAGAGGTACATTGCTCCCAAAGGGTCTTCATAAAAAATTCTGACTAAGGAAATTAAATACCATGTGAACAGAAGTATTCAATTTCTCGTACAACCCTGCATAAGATGCTGGAGTTAACGTCACCTGTCAAGTGAAGTTTCTATTGTATTGTAATTGCATCTGTATAGCGCTTACTACCCCTGACGAGGTGTCGAAGCGCTCTTTTCGGCGAGTAGCACACTACTCAGGGACCCTGTAACCTTAAGGGTGTACAAGGAGGGAAGGAGCCCAGTCTGAAGTGAAGTTTCTGAAGGGTTTTATTAAAGGAAACAACAATGTCCAGAAATGACCAAGGCACAACTTGTATCCACAGTCTTGAAAGGGCTGGACGTCTCTTCTAAGGGCTGGCGCAGTCTTCTTCTTGGGCCTCTCTCGCTCGCATGCCCCAAAACAAAAGAAAAGACACGTGGCTGTTAGTTCACAGCACGACTCTGTACAATTTAAGGGAAAGGAGTGAGGGCAACACGCGTGAGGAAAGCAACAGACACCGACACCAAAAAGAGCCGACCCGGAAGGGTGAATGTGAAGTGCTCAAGGCTAGCAGTGCCCTGTACGACCTCCCTCCTCCCGTTGTTACCCGCTCCCTGCTCGTTTAAATGTCAATGGGGTACGCAGCCGTTCACGTACCTGGTGTAGCCACGCGTCTTCCTGCGCGTGGCTGGGCGATACACGGGAACGTTGGCCTCCAGGCTTCTCCTGCGTCCCTGCTTCTGGTCCGTCCTCTTGGTCAGGAAGGCGAACGGTGACTTCTCCGTCGTCTGCCTGCTCCGACTCTCCAGGGCCTTGACTCGCTCCTGCCTCCTTCGGTTCTCCGCGGTGGGTGGTTTCTCTACGGGTCCTCGGCTCCAGGGCTCTCCGCACCATCCACGACTCGGCGTCTTCCTGGTCTGCCTTTGACCGTCCTGAGCCGCGCTCCGATTGGCTCGACGGCGTCCACGTCACAGGGGGGGGGGGAAGTCTTCCTCATAGGAGTCCTGGCCGTCCTTAAAGGGCCCGGACCACTCCTGAAAGCGAGACGGAGAGTCCGTTACGGGGTAGGACTGGACCCCGTGACAGACCCATAGAGGATTAGTGTTGAATTAGTATAGTGAAACATGCAATTAAATTTAAAGTGATGGATAGGTTAGTCAGTTATTTGGATTCGGAAGGATAGCAGAAGGATGGAAAAGGAAAAAAAGTTTGTATTTATATAGTGCTTGTTACTCCTGGTGGGGTGTTGAAGCACGCTACTCCGGAAACCCATAAAGGATTAGTGGGGAATTAGTATGGTGAAATATGAAAGTAATTTGAGTGGTGGATATTAGTCAGTTATTTGCAGTGAGAAGGAAAGCGGAGGGATAGAAGGGGAAGAAAGGTTTGCATTCATATAGCACCTGTTACCCCTGATGGGTGTTGAAGCGCTTTTCTGGTGAGTAGCATGCTACTCCGGAACCCATAAAGGATTAATGTTGAAAATTAGTATAGTGAAATATGAATTAATTTGAGTGGTGGCTATGTTATTCAGTTATTTGGATAGAGAAGGGTAGGTGGCGGGATAGAAGAGGGAGAGCGGTTTGTATTAATATAGCGCTTGCTACCCCTGGTGGGCTTTTGAAGTGCTTTTTTGGTAAGTAGCGCGCTACTCCAGAACCCATAAGGATTAGTGTTGAATTAGTATGACGAAACATGAAATTAATTTGAGAGGTGGATATGTTAGTCAGTTTGGATTGAGTCGGGCTGGGGAGGGGTAGAAGAGGGGGGAAAAAAGGCTTGCATTTATATAGCACTGGTAACCCGGATGGGGTGTGGAAACGCTTTATTGGCGCTACTCTGGAACCCATAAAGGATTAGTGAGGAGTTTGTTATTTTGACTGAAAAGGATAGTGGAGGGATAGAGTGAAGTTGTTTTTTTATTTCTTGTTTTGTTTTAGGTCCTAGCAGCAGGAGGAGGCTTTTGGATGAGTAAAAGGGTTTTTGGAGGGGAAGAGTCAGAGGGAAGAGTTTAGAGCGGTTTGTTTTGGGGGGATTGGTATAGTAAAGAGGTGTCCGATGACGCAAGGAGGGGTAGAGTAGGAGAGAGTTTAGAAAGGGTTATTTTGGCGATCATACTAGTGGTATGGGGTTTGGGATACATGAGAGAGTGGATGTAGAGGATATATTGCTAGATGTATAGGGTGAGAGATAGGGTAGTGCTTTGGAAAGAGTAGTAGAAAGAAGTTTGAGAGGAGTCAGAAAGTTGGGTTAGAACATATATTGAGAGAAGTATAGGGTGAGAAATAGGCTAGTGCATTGGAAATGCCAAATTAGAATAAAGTGATAAATATATAGATCCAAAAGTACATTGAAAGTATATAGATGCATAAAGGAGGTAAGTATATGTACATTAAAGATTTTGATAGAGGTACAGGATGAGAAATAGGGTAGTGCATTGGATATGCTTTTTCAGGAGAAAGGTAACAGACACACATATCCAAGTGCATGGAGGTACATAGATGCACAATGGAAGCAAGTACAAGTAGACCAAAAATTATATATATATATATATATATATATATATATATATATATATATATATTTTTTGTTTCAGCAAGAGCCGTTGAGCTTTTGGAAGGGCACGCAACGTTCTCTCGTGCCATCCAGCATTTCATGCCTCGCTGTGACTTGCTTGCTTTCCTCAGTAAAGTGCTTTAAAATCCGACGCGTTTCGAGGCAGCACGCCCCGTATTCATGGACTGCTTCATGGAGGGAGTGATGTCTCTGTGTGAAAGGCGCTTTAAAGTTGTTGCGCTGTATCCGCCCTGAGTGGGTGTGGTTTTCAAGTTGCACGCGATGCATGCTGGTTTGAGAAGTTCACATTAAACACAGAGTAAGAGTAAAACCTTGAGTAGGCTCAGTCCCCCCATTAGATTGTCTGCTTTCTATCCTATAGTAGGAGTAGAGGTTTTCAGCCAGCAAGTTGCATCTCCCTCGAGATTACGTGCTAAACAGGAAAGGAAGGTTCCCCTCCGTAGCCGCTTCTCCTCCGACTGGTCGTCTTAATAGAAGCTGGTGCTCCTTCCCACGACCAAGGCAGTCGTGTAAATTTTTGTTTCAGCAAGAGCCGTTGAGCTTTTGGAAGGGCACGCAACGTTCTCTCGTGCCATCCAGCATTTCATGCCTCGCTGTGACTTGCTTGCTTTCCTCAGTAAAGTGCTTAAAAATCCGACACGTTTCGAGGCAGCACGCCCCGTATTCATGGACTGCTTCATGGAGGGAGTGATGTCTCTGTGTGAAAGGCGCTTTAAAGTTGTTGCGCTGTATCCGCCCTGAGTGGGTGTGGTTTTCAAGTTGCACGCGATGCATGCTGGTTTGAGAAGTTCACATTAAACACAGAGTAAGAGTAAAACCTTGAGTAGGCTCAGTCCCCCCATTAGATTGTCTGCTTTCTATCCTATAGTAGGAGTAGAGGTTTTCAGCCAGCAAGTTGCATCTCCCTCGAGATTACGTGCTAAACAGGAAAGGAAGGTTCCCCTCCGTAGCCGCTTCTCCTCCGACTGGTCGTCTTAATAGAAGCTGGTGCTCCTTCCCACGACCAAGGCAGTCATGTAAATTTTTGTTTCAGCAAGAGCCGTTGAGCTTTTGGAAGGGCACGCAACGTTCTCTCGTGCCATCCAGCATTTCATGCCTCGCTGTGACTTGCTTGCTTTCCTCAGTAAAGTGCTTAAAAATCCGACACGTTTCGAGGCAGCACGCCCCGTATTCATGGACTGCTTCATGGAGGGAGTGATGTCTCTGTGTGAAAGGCGCTTTAAAGTTGTTGCGCTGTATCCGCCCTGAGTGGGTGTGGTTTTCAAGTTGCACGCGATGCATGCTGGTTTGAGAAGTTCACATTAAACACAGAGTAAGAGTAAAACCTTGAGTAGGCTCAGTCCCCCCATTAGATTGTCTGCTTTCTATCCTATAGTAGGAGTAGAGGTTTTCAGCCAGCAAGTTGCATCTCCCTCGAGATTACGTGCTAAACAGGAAAGGAAGGTTCCCCTCCGTAGCCGCTTCTCCTCCGACTGGTCGGATACAGCGCAACAACTTTAAAGCGCCTTTCACACAGAGACATCACTCCCTCCATGAAGCAGTCCATGAATACGGGGCGTGCTGCCTCGAAACGCGTCGGATTTTAAAGCACTTTACTGAGGAAAGCAAGCAAGTCACAGCGAGGCATGAAATGCTGGATGGCACGAGAGAACGTTGCGTGCCCTTCCAAAAGCTCAACGGCTCTTGCTGAAACATATATATATATATATATATATATATATATATATATATATATAATCTATATATATATATCTATATATATATATATCTATATATCTATATATATATATATATATATATATCTATATATCTATATATATATATCTCAATTATTTCACATGTTTATGTAAAGCAATACACAAAGATAGGTACGTACATCTCTATAGTGAAAATAAATTGGGGGTGGGTATTACTGAATGGGAGCACGGGCAGCATTTCCCGAACAGGCTCAAACAAGCAACTGCCCTTGTCTTCACTGCCCTTGTCCTTGTGAGAAGTTAGCCTGGCATATGATGTCCACTAGTTCTAGTGGGCACCTTGCACCAGTCTAATCAACCCTTATTGATGGTGGTTGTAAAGTCAACCTTATAGAAAGCTATCCTGGTGGTAGCATGGACCAGCAGTCAATAGGCTAAGACTTCAGAGAGCATGTGAAGCGAGTTGTTTTACCAATTCTAATCCCTTGAATACCAAATGAAAGGACACCACACAAAGTATATCATCATCATATTTCTTTATTTCGGCAATAAATGCCATAAAAGACAAACATACAATCATAAAAACAGCATTAGTCATTTCATTAAAAAGATTAAAAAGAATATCAATTCAGGTGTCGAGGATCAGAGAATACCAAACAATCTACGGCCTTTACAAAAATTAATTAGATAAGTATCTTTATAAAGTGCATGCACTTTAGCAGTTTTAAATGATGTTCAGCACTCCCCTGCGTTTTAGCCACACAGCCGCCAGATATTTAGCAATGGCAAAGACAACTACAGGTGACAAATCCGTTTTCAGTATGCGCAAGGCTGGCATGCACTGAGTAATTCGCATGTTCTTACATAGGGGTACCAACCAATACCTTCTCGCTCTCCGATATGCGGGGCAAAAGAACATAATATGTACTTCACTCTCAATATCTCAACTGCAATTGGGACAGTGTTTCAAATCAGATGCAAACCAATTGCTTGTGAAAGCTCTAGTTGGTAGTGTGCCGTACCTCCACTGCAAGTACAGCTTCCTTGTAAAAGCCGAAAAAATAACATCTAGGGCAGTTTCAAAATGGTAAAAACCTTCACCTTTAAAAAAGAATCTGTTAAAGTGCCACTGCGAGTGTTAGATATCGAGGCTGATAATCTACTTTCATAAAAAAGTTTAGACAGACTTTTTCGTGAGGTACTCGGGCAAGCGGTTTCAGGTTTATACCACATTTGCTAAAGGCCCAATTTAATAAATTCATCTTTAATATAAGCTTGCCAGGGAATTTTCCCCATATTAGTTGTATTTAAAATCTCTAGTAATTCCTGTCTATAAACAGAAAGCTCCGGGGTACTCCATAATATTCTCCAAAACATTAAAGGCTTCAAGCCCACAACCTCATCAATTGGTCTAAGACCCATATCCAGTCTAATAGGTAGCAAGGGGGAGCTACTGGGGAGCGTCAACAGTTGCCTAAGGAATTTGTTTTCTGTGACAACAATCGCTGGGCGACAGGCATGCCCCCAGATTTCACCCCCATAGGTGACGGCCCCTCTCACTCTTGTTGTGTAAATCTCCACTACAGGTCGAATAGGTTTTATTGTTGGACTGTTGGAGAGTTTTAGGATGCCTCCTATGAGCTGGGATTGCCTAAGTTGGGACTTTATTTGATGCGGGCCCATGTCATGTTTTCATTAAGAGTTAACCCTAAATATTCAAAAACGTGAACTCTTTCCAGCCTTGTTATTCCAATGCACGGGTTAGGTCTAGTCCGTGCAGGGGGATTGAAAATCATGAATTTTGTTTTCATGGTGTTGATTTCCAACCCCCTATCCTCACAAAAACCCACAATGCCATCCAAAACCCTCTGGATTCCCATTGGTGATTTTGAAAGCAGCAGGGTGTCGTCAGCGAACATTATCGCCGGCACCCTGCTGCCAGAGAGTTTGGGCGCATCAGTATTTTTTATCCCATTTAGGTTGGAAATTACCCTGTTGACATAAAGGCAAAACAAGGTAGGTGCTAGCACGCAACCCTGTCTCACCCCCCTGCCAATGGGGAATTTTGCGGAAAGGTGACCATTTCTTCCACACCTAACCTGTGCGAAATTGGCCAGGTGTAGGTAGGCGTATTAGAATGTGCAACAAGTGATGAGGAACGCCCAAATCGGCAAGAACAACCCAGAGCTTTTGTCTTGGGACCAAATCAAAAGCTGCTCGTAAATCTACGAACACAGTATAAAGACTGCCCCCCTCAGACTTGACCGAGTTCCAGAATAACATGTTCAATCGAAGTATCTGATCCATAGTGGATAGTTTGTTTCTAAAGCCTGCCTGATATGGGCTTAGTATGGAATTTTCCTCCATCCAGTGCTGGAGACGGTCCAGTATTAGTCTTCCGAAGATCTTTTGTGGGACGTCGATCAAGCTGATCGGCCTGTAGTTGGCTGGAAGCAGAGGTTGAACCCTTTTTAAATATAGGGACAATCTCTGCCCCCAGCCAAGTACCAGGCACTGGCGTCCCTCTCAGGACTGCATTGAATATAACTAGGAGGTATGGAGCCCAAATTGCGGGTTGATGTTTGAAAAGGTCACCTGGTAGCTTGTCGAGCCCCGGGGCCTTCCCAGTCGCCAATCTAGATATTGCATTTTCGACCTCCTTTATCGTGAAGTCATTGATATCCGCTGGACATATCTGATCTAACGACATCTCCCCTAAGACTCCCTGCGGGATGGCAGGTCCTGCTGCGTAGAGGGTACGAAAGTGTTCTTCCCAGACACCTTTGACTAGATTAGCCTCCACAGCTACAGCTGGCTCTGCCGAGCAATTGTTTACAATGGACCAGAATCTTCGTAGGTCTCTAGTTGCGAGGGCATTAGATAAACCAGTCCAATTTTCATGGTCCCATTCCTCTCTTGCACACTTCATTACGCGCTTGTAATTAGCTCTCAAAGTCTGGACTGTTGACTTGCTAGCCTTGTTTTTAATGGAGGTAACAAGTGCGGTCTTAGCTCTTCTACAAGTAGAGTTATACCAATTAATACTAGAACCCTTTTGCGGCCACTTAGCCGCGAGAGGGTAAAATACATCTAATAGTGTATTTGTTAACTGTTCATGCAGGATTCATAGCTTACAAAATTTGTCATAGATGGATCCATTATTAAGGGCGACACTAATTTCCTCTAGAATGGGGAGAATAAGAGCGTAAAGCTCCGGGATTCGCTCTGGTCTTTCTACTATTTTTGTCCACTTTATTCTTCCCCTATCGTTAGTTAAAATCATTCTCGAGTCAGGGGCACCGTTCACATCCGGAGTCCCCCTTACAACACCAGGCATGGTTATTTTTAAACGTAAGGCATTGTGATCACTGTCATCCCGTGGTATTACAGAAAAGTCCCTTATTGTGGCCCATGATCTAGTTTCCAGAAATATGTAATCCAACCGGGCCTCTTGGCCCGCTTGTTAAAAGTGCATTTAGGGGGTCGATCTAAGTTAACCCTGCCATTACACGCCCTAATAGAGTGCTTAAGTGTTAGGGACGTGATTTGTACCGCCAATGGTGTCCAAGGCCTAGAGGATGAGGATTCCAAAGTGGGTATAGCCCAACAAGCATCCTCCTCGAGGAAACCTCCATCTGCAAGCCCTGCCAGCGGTTCGAAGTTGCAATTTAGGTCCACCCCCAATCACAAACCTGGTGCCGCTGGGTATAGAGCTTACAAATGAAGAGAGTTCCTCCACTGTATTAGACTCCGCGGTAACACTCACCGGTCTAGAGTATACATTTACCAGTGCAAGCTTAGTGCCATTAGGCCATTCCAGGGCCACACATTGCACATCATCTGATGATGTGTTCAGGGACTTGACCGTGCAACCTAGGTGGGAACCAACCCATATTGCAAGGCACCCCGAGGGGCGTCCCCTCCCACCCCATCTCTCTAGTACAGAATAGGCAGCATATCCAGTGCGTGTCTTTTCCTCTCTGGCCCATGTTTCTTGAAAAAGACACACATCATTCCCGTCTATAAATGTTCCCCATTCTGGACAGTCGATCTTATTACCGAGGCCAGCCAAAGTCCATGACAAGATTGTTAAGGTGCCGTGGCTGTCAGGATTAGAAGCACTCCTCCCACCCCTATAATATTTTCCCTTAGTGGGCTCCATAATCTCCTGTGCCACATCGCCATTAGATAGACTTTCAAGCTCTGTGGACTGGAGAGGTAAAGTACAAGAAGGAGTAACTGTAGAATTTGGGGCTGCTATAATAATACTTGCGTCCAACCCTGTGCAATCCTCGTCAGAATTTGTTATAGCAGGCCCATTGTATCTTTTTAGCCTGGGATGGGCCAATGACTCGGCTCCTTCCCAGGGCAAAATTTGGGGGAGTCAATCAACCATGTCCAGGGAGCTAAAGCGATTACAGGTCAAACAGAGGCCGGAGGGATTAGAATTGGCTTTATCTAGCCCAGTCCTAATTTTCCCTCCCCTGGAGCCCACCCTAATCCAACCATCCTCTAGCTCCCCATTGAAAGCCTGGGGGGCAGGCCCATAGAAAAAAGACAAAGGGAAAGACTGGATAGTAGTATCAAGGGCTCGATAGAGCCAAGAACATATATGCCTAACTGTTCTTGGGTCTCGAAAGTTAACCAAAACACAATCCCCATTGATACTTTTGGTGGTGTTGCCTATCCAGTGTACCCTTCGTAGCATCAAAATCTCATTAAAACATTGGGGAGGAAGAGGCCTATTCCTATTCAACCAGGAAGTAACCCTATTTTTCAATGACTGGAAAGATTCCCGCGCCGGGTCCTCCAGCGCAGGTACCCCTGTTAATACAACGACAAAGGAGCTTGATTCTGGGGGTAGATTAATTACCAACTTATTATGCTGTCGGGGAACCGAGCTAGCCTTACTCTGCACGACTGGTGCAGGGTCGGTCTCTGTCATTGTCCTGGTAGCCTCTACTTCTAAACGTTTCGGGGGAACAGTGGTGGTGTTACTGGATAACATTTGTACTGTGTCTCCCACACTTCCTAGAGTATTAATGGTATCAGTGTGGGTCCCGCCCTGAGCTTCCTTAACACCGTTCGCTCCCTCCCTCAACATCATTTTGACCCTATCCATACCATCTCCAACCAGGGCAGTGGCCTTCTCGATACTAGACAGCCTTAGCTCTATCTGGGCTAATCTGGCTACAAGGGGGTCTAGCATGGCTTTACATATCCTGCTTAATTTAGTGAACAATAGATCTTCCTCTTGGATACAAGAATTATCCCTGTTCAAGTCAACCATATTGTGAGTGGGAGTTCTATCTCCAGGGGGATCTAAGCCACCAACTTGTTTAGCGATCTTGGCCTTGCGGCCGCCTAGTTTATGATCAGTGCGTTTCCTTTTAGGTATGGCCCCCTCTCGCTGTCCCCTTGGATTGTTATCATTCTGTGTCCCCTGGATTGTCTTTACAGAGTCAGTAGTAGCAGTAGGTACAAGGCTGGGTTCCAAAATGCTTTGATCATTACTAATACTATTGTTACACTGCAAGGGAGTTCCCCCCCCAAGTCGCCTGCCCCCTCATTTACCACATGCTCCAACATTTCAATACAGCTGCTAGTTGTAACCACACCCTTGACTGGCGACTTAGCATTCCTGATATGACCCAGTGACGATCTTTTATTAAATAACAGTTCTTGAGATAAGCGTTTTTCCAAGATAGAAATTTCATTGGATATAAGTGTGCTAGTTCTAGTAATGTAATTGTCCAAAGTTCCTGCTGTGTTGTTAATAGCAGGTATGGTTTTACTCCTGAGCTCGCGACCAGCCATCTTATAGTACGGGCACCCCCAGTCAAGAGAATAACTTCCACTTACAGTTCTTATAGTGTCCCCCTCAGATGGATAACTGTTGAAGCCAAGAGGTGTGGCCCGGTCTGGTCTCTACCGGTCTCGAACGGGCTACAACGGGCCCGCCCGGCGCGCGCCTGCGATGCGGAATACCGAGCCAACAATATATGGAAAAAGCGGTGGGGGCGGTAAGAGGACGAAGCGCTGCCGCGCGGGCTGCCGGGCCTCACAGTCCCGCCGGTGCTCCAACAATGCCCCAAGAGTCTCTGCTCAAATCAGCCTCCGAGCGGCTCCCGCGAAGCAGGGGCCGCGAGGCGCTGTTTCAACTTGCCAAATGCGCTGGGGGCGGGGAGAGGACGAAGCGCTGCCGCGCGGTCCTCGCAGTCCAGCCGGTGCTCCAACAATGCCCCAAGAGTCTCTGCTCAAATCAACCTCCGAGCGGCACCAAATATATATGTATTTATTCTAGACACAACCCCTCTGCACTCTTTATGAGGTCAGAGGTAAAAGAACAATACAAGTTACTCAATTAGCATACGATAAGTTGCACAATATACAGTAATGCCCTAGGGGCCTCATGAACCATGTACTAAGTAAGTGGTATAAGAACCACGTCTGGAATTTAAAGTAGGTCTAGGGCCTAGGGAATCGCTGGGGCTCCACGAAACAAACAAAGGTTAGGAAGTAGGAGGCCCACGGGAGACCCGTGCACTGTCTAAACACAGTCACGAGTTACCATTAACTTATTATGGGAAACGAAGAAGTTACAAAGTTACTGTTTAAGGGCACTTCCGGATGGACTACGACAACCCCTTTAGACTAGGACACTTCAAGAGTCAAGACCCACAGGAGCACCAGAGTACTTGTGTTACCTCACCCAGGGAAGCCGGGTGCATAGGTGCCTTTTGGTGTCGGGTTTCGTTGATGTTTTCTATGGAGATCTGCAAAGAAGTGCTGCAGGCGACCAGAGGAAAAGTGTCCGGTGGATCCAAGGGTGGATCGAAGATCTGAAGAACCTGAAAGCAGAAGGGACAGAGTCTGGGTCACTAGCCAGTGACCAGGAAGGTACCTGGAAGGAACCAGGTGATGTCGTGATGAAATCAGGTGAAGAAGGTGAGTTTGTCTCTTCAGCCACGAGGTCCAGGAGGCATCGACGATGACCAGGTGCTGGATTCGAGCTGTCCCACGAAGGATCTAGTTGTCTGCAGTGTCGGTATCCGGATTGGACCCAACAAGCCTTGGCAAACGCAACCCACGCAGGATGTCGAGATTGGCTCTGTTGCAAACCAGCAAGGTCTGTGGCGCTTCTCCTTTCGAGGGAAGCTGGAGCAAGCCTGGGGCAACCAGGAAAGCAAGTTTGTTTCGAAGAAAAATCTTCAGGGGGCTCTTTAGCCAACGGGCAAGGAACCGGGAAGACGCGTCGAGCTGGAATGCAAGAGCAGGCCCCACGCGGCACTCATGGAGGGCTGAGCTTCGGTGCAAATGGTGCTCGGGCTTCCCGTACCCCAATGCACAACTGCGAGGGTACCTCGGGAGTCGAGCAGTTAGCAAATTGCAGGATGTCCAGGGTGTCTGGTCCCACGTCTCGTGTCCGCCACGGGTCTCAGCTTTGCTGTGGATGTGGGTCGGAGTCAGAGTAGTCTGGAAGTCCAGTTCCTGTATCGCAGATTCTTCAGGATCCGGCGGGATCCTTGAAAATGCAGACCGGCAAAGTTGCTGATGGTGCCTGTTTGCACAGGGTGGTCACTCCTTGACCACAAGGGAGATATCTTCCGTCTTCCAGTCAAAATGGAATGTTTGGGGAAAAGGAAGATGGCGGATGGTCGCAGCCACTGAAGGATGCTCGGCTGCTCCTCTCCGGAGCTCTTGGCTGCCCACCGTGATACCCCCGCCCGCTGCAATATGCCGAAAAAACCTTGCTTCCAGGGCAGCTGAGGCACTGATGCGAAGAGACGTCTGCAGAATACCTTGTTCCCAGCACAGCCGCGGTAGGCTGTTTCTTATGTGTGCCCGTTGCAGCACGCCCGCTGCAAACTTTGATCCTTGATCCCAGCGCGATTGAGATTGCTGTTTTTGGCTGCCGGAGACGTCTGGAGGCGAGGCAAGCAGTGAGGATGGTATTTTTCCGGTGATAGCATTTTCAGAAAAAGAAAGGCTGGGACTCCACTTTTGGATCCATTTCTCCATGTTTTGCGGGGGCCTGGCTGCTGCATCTACCTCGAGCACTCTAAAAGGTTGTTAAATGACTATAAAGCCAGGAAAGGCTGCAACCCAGTATCGCATCTAGCGCAATTGGTCACTGGGACATTTGGACATTTGGATATTAGGGCATCTTTTAGTCCCCTTTTTTTGGAACCTTTGGGGGAAAAAAAAATATATTTTTTGGGCTGTTTGATACTGTCACAGCGGATGTGTCCTCTCACCTGTGTCAGCACCCTGCTTCGTTTTGCTTTCGCGTCAAGGTTGACTACAACCGGGTGGAAGCACCAAAAGTTACCCTGGCTGTGTCAGTTGGAATCCACTGTTCTAACTAACCGCTGCTTTCGTGGAGCTGGGTGTGAGCAGCGAGAGTTGGGGGTTTTGTTGGAGGCAAAGAGGCAGTGCAAGGAAAAACCGAGGTAGATGGCTCCAGCACGTGCAACCAGGAGGGGTCGCATTGAGGCCCAGATGGAGAACGTAACAACCACAGGAGCAGGAGTAGGGGTGGAAGGTATGGATGGAGAGACTACCGTGCTAGATATTTCATCTGCAGATAATGTAGTAACATTAGAAAAAACTACATTAAGTAATAGCACTGTAAGTACAGTAAGTATTCAGGTGGAGAGCCTATTCTTAAACTTTTACACTCTGGGAAAGCAACAGCGCTTCCTCGGTCCTGTTGGTCTGAATCTGCTGTTCCCCTCGCTCAGATGGCAGAAGTCTTAAATGTAGCAGTCAATGAAGTATGGGGTTGTATGGAGGAGGGTGATCACAGAGCGGAAGCCTCTCCCCCCTCTTCAGCCTCTCCCTCCTCTCCCCTCTCTCTAGGAGGTATATGCGCAGCGGTAGTTGCTAGCGAGACTGGCAATATTTTTCCTGATGTGGCAAGCCAACAAGGCAAAAGCTCAGATATCAAAAGCCCCCTGCTCCAGCTGAACATAATAGCTCAGGGCAGCTGCCCAAGGAAAAACGACACTTGCCTTGTACAAAGCCTCGGAGACGGAGGCATAGAAATCGAGGAACAGTCAAATGATTCGGCAGGGGTAGAGGCCGCTATCGGTGTGGATGCCCCAAACACCCACATATTTGAAAATCTGGGTTCTTCTATCTGTAGTCGGGGAGGCAGTTTCCCTGAGGGGGAGAAAACTCGGAAAACTCCGAAAGGAAAAGAAAAGGCCCCCAAGATCATGCGGAATATGAAAGGTGGAAGAGGGCATGGTGGGATTGGTAATATTGCACAGATCAACGAAGCACTTTGTAGATTAAAAGGTGCAGCTAGCACTTCTAAAACCACGTTAGGAAGCAGCCCTCTGCGTAAATGGGTCTCATCAAAGGGAGTAGTGCGATCCATTATTTCTAGGCTCTCGTCTGCTGGATTACAGGGGGATGGAGCTGCTCCTACCCCCTCAAAGGGAGATGTTGATTCAAATTTTAGTGTGGTTAATGCAGGAGCTACTGCACAGATAGGTACTTGTAACCTGTCTCCTATCGACATCAGCCCAAAAAATGCAGAACTACCAAGACCTTCAGTAATAGATGTTGCGTATTGCCATGGCCAAAAGGAAGCTGTTGGGACGCTCTCTCAATCAAAGGAGGTTTTAAGACTCGGACTCAACAGCACAACCACAGTGTTTGGATCTTCTCCCCCTCCCCCCCCTACATCTCCTAGTTCTAACACAGGGGAAATAAGATCTAATGAAGCACCGAACCACCTGAACAGAGGGGGTGAAGGTGGGGGTGAACCCTCACTCTCTAGTATCATGCATGCTCTTGCTGCTCATAGAGCAGAAGCACAGGCATATTACCAACAGGCACGGGCGGACTCTAGTGAAATCAAAAGAGTGTTGTCTGAGATTACTAGCAAGGTCCAGCAGTTGACGGTGGAGGTCTTTGACCTGCAGGAGCGAGTGGCAGGCGCTGAGCAGATCAACTCCCACACGGGACTCTGTTTAAGACTTAGCTGGGTGTTTTGCTACCGAAGACGCCGACTTCCTGAGATTTAGCCTCCCTGTATCCCTGGAGGGATTGACCGCCTCTGCCGCTCGTTTACTTCTTGCAGCACCCGCTTCGCAGGTGCCGCTGCGCGGCTTGAGGCGTGGGGTCGAGGCTCCAGGAGGACTGCTCAGCGTGAGTAAGGAGGAGGGAGCTCCGTGAGGCTGAGGAGAGCGCGCGCCGCAGGGACTCAGAAGACCAGGAGTCCCTGCGCTGCACAGGTGTGCACGGCCGCGCCCCCAGCAGGACACACCCCCCGGCCGCAACGTCCCTCTATAACCAACGGCCTGACACTCAGCGGGACGCGAGCGGGACGCCGAGCGAAGCCCGAGCAAAGGGCGGGGAGTCTGTGGCAGTCAGGGGCTGCCAGAGGCTGGGCTGGGCCACGTCTCTTTCATCCAGCTCTGGGCCCTGGTGGGTCGCGTTACATTGTCTAAAGGCATTCCTTTTATCATGTCAACCCGTTCAGGCAAATTACTTAGGTCTGAGGGCGAAAGGGGTGGTGCTGTTGGGAGCCCAGTGATTGGAACTATGGACCGTTTCATTACGAGAGTGGCGGCGGTCATTGAAAATGAGATCGCCATTTCTGAACGGCGACTCTCCGAGGTCTATCTCCCTTCCAGACGCTCCTCTCTGGGAGCTGTAGCCCAGGTCCTATCACCCGCTAGCGAGAAAACTTAGTCTGTTCCCCCTGATGTCCCGGATGCTTTTGTAGATCTTCCCCAAATGGTAGAAACTGGGAGCAATATAGATAGAAGCGCAGGTGGATGTTCCGGCCTATCTAGTGGTGTTGTGGAAGACTGTGGCGCAGATACAGCACCTCCACCTGCTCCCCTAATCATAAGCTCTACTCAAATAATATTGCCAACTTCACCTGTTCATAACATAGTAAACCTAGCTGGGGCGCAATCTGTGCTTGACTCGAGTGGGCAAAACAAAAGGGCCAAAAATAAAAGGGCAGCCTGCTCTAGTAAGGGTAGGCCGGTGAAACAGGCGGCGCTATATAAGCAACCGAGAAAAACTCTTGAGCAGGGTGTGAGGGACGCAAGGGGGTCGGTCCCAGCAGATAAGGTAGTGGTGGAGGGGGGCTCTGTGGACGTACCCACGGGTAGAAATAACTGCTCGCCCTCTACTAGTAGTGCTGCTAATGTTTCCTCAGCTTTTTGAAGAAAATATGATTGATAGGATTATGGACGCACGCAACCTGGGCTTCATCCTGGACTCCTCCCTCTCCATGACCAGACAAGTCAACGCCGTCTCCTCGTCATGCTTCAACATCCTGCGCATGCTACGTAAGATCTTCCGGTGGATCCCCACCGAGACGAGGAAGACGGTCACCCAAGCCCTCGTCACCAGCCGACTGGACTACGGCAACGCCCTCTACGCCGGAACCACTGCCAAACTCCAGAAGAGACTCCAGCGGATCCAGAACGCCTCGGCGAGACTCATCCTCGACATCCCCCGACGCAGCCACATCTCCGGACACCTGAGAGATCTGCACTGGCTCCCGGTCAACAAGAGAATCACCTTCCGGCTCCTCACCCACGCGCACAAAGCCCTACACGACCAAGGCCCGAGCTACCTCAACAACCGGATCAACTTCTACACTCCCAAGCGCCTCCTCAGATCAACCAACCACGCCCTCGCCGCCGTCCCCCGCATCCGAAGAGCGACAACAGGAGGAAGATCCTTCTCCTACCTGGCCGCCAAGACCTGGAACTCACTTCCGACCAATCTGCGCCTGACCCAAGACCACCTCTCCTTCAGGAAGAAGCTCAAGACCTGGCTGTTCGAGCAGTAGCGGCACCCCCCCCCTCCCAGCGCCTTGAGACCCTACGGGTGAGTAGTGCGCTCTACAAATGACCTGATTGATTGATTGATTGAGGGTAAACACTCTCTTTGTGCTGTTGTTGACCCAGGTTAAGGGTTTGGGGACTAGAATAGACAAATTAGAGCAATCAACCCTTGACGGCTTCTTCTCACTTAAATCTATATTTAAACAGCATAAAAGAGCGAGTGAGAACCAGGCCATGGATCTAAATGAGAGTGCGCCCTCAGTAGTCCCCGCGCAAACTCAGGCGGATTCTAATCATCCATCTAGGGCAAAGAAGGTAAATACTGGCAACACACAAGCACCTGTACCTGTAATTCCTCCCCCAACAAAAGTAGGGCTCCAACACAAGGGAATGGAAACATCTTCTGAGGTCGCCAAAAGTACACCTAAATTAACATCCCATCCGCAGCCCCCGGTAAACGGAGGGATAGCAAGGGTTAGCCAAGCCTCTGGCACACAAGACAAAGGCAAGGGAGTAGCGACAGAGAAGGTCACTAAAACTGCCCCTCATCCTGTAGCCCCGGTTACAACTACAACGGTCCCCTGTAAATTTCCACGGCGGACTCCCCCAATAAATTTACCACCAGATTGTCACCCCTTTGTTGGTGTCCTAGTAAACGTTCCCCCACTGAAGGAAGACCAAGTGGAGAATCACCAGTCCCTCAAGAACAAGTGTATTCACTGGCTAAAATTAAATAAGCCAATCCCGAATGGTCTAGATGGGCTAATTTTAAGCGTCCGCAGAGTAGGGTGGATAGGCCAAGGAAAAAAAATACAGGAGGGGGATTGTGTAATTATAAACTTCCAAGATCCTAGAGTGGTGAGTTCCATCTGTGGCCCTATAAAAAATATGGATGAGGTAGGGGTTAAACTAGTGGATCTAACCTTTTTTTATCCCAGGACAATTGTAATGCCATCCCGGGTGGGCCCTAGCATAATTGGCTCCGGCCAAAACTGGGACCCATGTGTGGTTGGGGGTCCTGGATATAACGGGTTGAATCCTCTGTGGGGGCCAAGGAGATGCTGACTGGAGGAGGGTGATACGAGGGTGATTGTAGTGCCTGATATGGTAACTGCCAATAGAATGGGCTTAATGACAGTACTACCACCCCGAATATTCTCTCCTATAAGTACAGGCGACAGTGGATTGGCAGACTCTCTGCCCATTCCCTTGGACAGTAATTTGCCTGTTCCCCCTGTGAGGCCTATGGACAGGAGTGTTCTCGCGGTCTGCGACGCACCAGCTGTGACGGACCGTATTTTTAAGGTTTTCAGTTGGAATGTCGCAGGGATCGCAAGAAAACTGGCCCTTCCAGACTGGAATGCTTTGGTTGATGACCACGCCATATGCATTTTCCAGGAGACCTGGAGTTTGGACCCATTACACAGGGTGGGATTTTCCTCCTACTATGTGCCCGCACAAATTTCAGAATCGGGGAGAGGACGCCCCTCGGGAGGTTTGCTTATATGGGTGGCAGCTTCCCTAGACTGTAGAATAGAGGACCTTCAGACAGGATGTCCAGATATCCAAAATATTATTTTAAGAGACTCTAGGGGTCGCACAATATTGAACATCTATAATGTATATGCCAGAGGGACTAAGGGCGGGAGGAAGTTGACTGTATTATCTCTCCTGGAAAGCCACCTTAGTACAACTTCACACAAGTCGTGTACCCTGGTAGCGGGCAACATGAACTGTACGTTCGAGCCCTTGGGCTCGGATGTTGCCTTAGAGCAAGATGAGGAGGACGCGAAGATAGGGATTCCAACCTTGGAGATTCCTCCCATTAGGAGATGGTCACAGGTGGCGTTACAGTTATACACCCTGAGCACTGAATTTAATTTAAGGGCAGTGAATGGGAGGACGATTTCAGATAGGGGGGGGGCACATACTTATAACAGACCAGGACATACTTCTAGAATTGATTATATTCTATTAGATCTATGTCTGTGGAGCCAGGTGAGGGATATGGTTGTGGTACCCACGGTCGAAAGCGATCACAACCCGCTTTCCTTGACCATGGTTCAGTGGTGGTGTCATTCTATGAAGGGTTATAATATCCCCTTATTAACTCCCCCAGATGAGTCGCTAGTCTCACTATGTGGAAGGCGGCTAAAATGGGCCAAATTGGTCATGTCGGAGGAAAAAGTTGGAGAAATATCAACCCTTTTAGATCATGCACTGACAAACTTGGGGACCATCCCGGAAGGGGTGGGTAGGGCTTGCGAGGTCTTTGCCTCCCTAACAGAGGCGCTGACTAATGTGTTTTCTATCCCCTTGAGTAAGCTAGGGAGGAAAGGAGGTGTAAAGAAAGCTAGCGGGTGGTACACACAACTGTGCAGGCTAAACAAATCAAGACTTGTAGAGGCAGTGAAATCCAAATCCCACCCTGACATATTGGAAGCAAGGAAGGCATATAACAGATCCCTTAAATTTGCTAAAAAGGAGTGGGAAGAGAAATTTTGGGAGGACCTACTTGTCGCTAGTAAAAGCAAAGACCCAAGGGGTTTTTGGAACCTTGTAGGCTCCCGGAATAGGCCTGATGAAGCTATGAGACCCTGTAATATCCCCCCACAAAGCTGGGTCAAACACTGTGGGGCTCTATACCTTCCGGCGGATGGGGCACTAAATGTTAGGATGCTCCCCCCACTAGTATCTGAACCCCATGGCTACAATCTCTTTTCAGCTCTAGAGATTGAAAAGGTGATTGGGTGTGTAGCCCCCCGGAAGGCAGCAGGCCCAGATGGCTTACCGGGGACCTTATGCGGGCATATCCAGTGGCCTGGGGAGGGGTTATTGCGGCACTCCTTAATGATATTATGAAGGGGGGGCCAGTGCCCGATTCCTGGAAAGGGGCGGTGGTGGTCCCAATCTATAAAAAAGGTTCTAGAGAAATCCCAGGGAACTACCGCCCCATAAGCCTCATTGACTCCACCCAAAAGATAGCAGGTAAAGCTATCCTTGGTAGGATTCTTCATTGGGTGGAGGAAAACAAAATACTAACAGACTTCCAGGCAGGGTTCCGGGCAGGTACAGGGACGATTGAGCAGGTGTTTAGGTTGGCACTCCTTGGTTGGAAGGTGGTGGAACTAGGCAAGGGCAGTCTATACTTGGCATTTATAGATCTAAGGACTGCTTTTGACCTAGTTCCTCTGGAGGAGCTATGGAGGGTGCTCTATGGGTTGGGGTTACCTCCCTACATTTTGTCCCTCCTTATTAGCCTACACGAACATACCTTTGCTCAGGTTCGTTGGGGGAGAAATGGAGAGATAACTGAGAAGATCCCAGTGTCTCGGGGTGTGAGACAGGGATGCGTCCTAGCGCCCACCCTCTTTTCGTTATATGTCAATGGGGTGGTGGATTATCTCCAGCAAGAACCAGCCGATGCTCCTTGTCTAGGGGGAGTGCAGATCCCAACTTTACTTTTTGCGGACGATACGCTTCTGATTTCTAAGACTCCGCAAGGCCTCCAGAAGTTGCTCGCCGGCTTCCAGAACTTTTGTGCTTTAAGGGGCTTGGTAATCAACGTAGATAAAACCAAGTTCCTTATTCTAAACCCTCCAAGGAAACTGGGCCGCCCACCCACTCTTAACTCTGTTCCTTTGGAAAAAGTATCCAAATTCGACTATCTCGGAATACGGATTACGGACACCATGAATTGGTCACCCCATATTGCTAAGATGGTCTTGAATCACAAGAGAGTAGATGGGGCCCTCCTGAGGGAATTTCGGGCTTCACCAAGGAGGTCGCTTGCCCCAGCAATTGACATCTACAAGGCTAAGGGAGTAACATCAGCCCTATATGGGGCAGAGCTGTGGGGGCATTGCTGCCTGGATTCCTTGGTAACATCAGAGAGTAAGCTCTTGAAATCTCTAATCGCCCTGCCTCCAAGCACCCCTACAGTGCCTGTGCTGTTGGACACTGGGTGTAAGAATATCAAAGATCAAGCCCGGCTTCGTCCACTCCTTCTATGGGCACGTATTTGGAGGGGTGAAGAGTTAAAATCATATGCTGAAGGGCTGGCAGAGATAATGAGCTTGGGCGGTTGGGCAAAGATCATGTGGTTGAGAGACACGAAAAAACTTTTGGAGGATATTGGGCTAGGGGACTGCTGGTCATCAAGAACGGCTCCACCAAAAGTTGTTTTGAAAAGACTCTACTGGAAATGGGTTGCGGACCAGCTAGTGACAAATTCTAGACATTGTAAATCTACAGCTGCCTTTTTATCAATCAAAGATGCTGTAGTCTACGAACCATATCTGGACCTAATTACCCTGGCAGCTGATCGAGCACTGTATTTTAAATTCAGAGTGTGCTCCCTTCCAGTTGGTGCCCTGGTGTCAAAGTGGAAATCGGGTGTCCACACGTCCCCCTTTTGCGCCCGTTGCACCACGAGGACAGAGTCTATACCGCACATATTGTTTGAATGCCCGGACTATGCTAAACCCAGGGGCTTTTGGCTCAAACCCCTTTGTCGCAATATGGGCACGCGTAGTCATCTGGTAGCTCTTCGCATCCTTATGACTGACACTTCCCCTCCTATTGTTTGTGGTGTAGCTAAATTTTTAAAACATTTTTGGTTGATTCGCTGCCAGAGATTGTCAATAGCGGTTCAATTAGTTTTTTAGTTAATTTATTCTGACATCACATGTCTTTTTATCTGTTTTAAATGTACATTCAATACTGCTCGTAAAATGTCTTTTTAAAGTTTTTTTTTAAATGCTTTATTTGTGTACGCTTTCAAGATACCTTGCATATCGAATAAAATCTTCAACCAACTCCCACACGGTCAAGGTGGTCACTGCACAAGAGTCACAACTTGCTTCAATGCAACTTAAAATTGATGACTTAGAGAATCGCCAGCGGCGCCACAATTTAAGGATTTTTGGAATTCCTGAGGTGAAGGAAGGTACTGACCCTCAGGCCTATGTTGTGGACATTTTACAGAAGGCTTTTCCTGATTTGGAGGATTGGGACATGGATACGCAGGTCCAAAGGGCGCACCGACTCCCACTCTTCTTGTCACCTAATATGCAAGCAAAAAAAAACTTTTCACGTCCAATTTTGGTTTTCTTTGGTAATTTTTTGCTCTGCCGGGCTATTTTTTTAAGGCTAGGCCAACGGCTCCTGTTAAAGTGGATGCTATGTCGATTTTGTCAGGTCTGATCTATGTAAGTCTTCAATGGACAAGAGATGCCAACTACGTCAACTTATGGATTCGTTTAAGTCCGTTTGCTCTCAGGTTTTCTTGCAGGAGCCTGCGCGGCTTAAAGTTGTTAAGGATGGTCGTTCCTATTTTTTTCTTAATGAGCAGGAGGCAAAAAATGCTTTGATAAACTGGCAAACCTCTCGTGACTAGGGATACAGTTTAACGTCTTTGCCTATTTTTTGGTTATTTTTTCTGGGGGTGTTTGAAGTAACAGGTTTTGGGAAGCACTGGTATAATGCTATAATTTGCTAATCAGTTTAAGGTTTATTTTGTTAGTCTTCAACTATAGCTGGTAAATATAAATGTATCTTAGTTGCTGGGTGGCGGACGGAGGGGGGATGATGTGTGGGTATGTCTGGGGCTCTTGGGGAGGAGTGGTTGTGGTGTCTTTCATTTGCTGTCATCCAGGACAGCAGGAAGGGGGGTGATTCCATTTCCAAGAAACTGGGTGGGGGGTCTTGGGGCGGTTTTGGAGGGGTTGGGTCTAAGGGGGGGTTAAACAGTCACAATTTACATAAAATAGCACAGGTAAAACGTGGAAATAAAAATGAGTGTTTGTCATGCAGGAAAATGTATAATTGGGTTTTGTCAGACTACTATATGGTCAAAATGATTCTTTATAATGGCTAGAGTTAAGATTATGAGTTGGAATGTCTGTGGGCTCAATACACCCGGCAAAAGGCGATTGGTGGCGGAAGAACTTAAAGGATTTAAGCCGCAAATAGTGGGACTGGCTGAAACCCACCTCGTATATAAGGATAGAAAGTTATATAAACAATTAGGTCATGATTTGGTAATTTGTACCTCACAGACAGCATCTCTAAGGGGTGTTGCGCTTTTAAAGGATAAATATTCAAAAATGTCTGTACTTAGAGCTCTTGCAGATAACCGGGGGAGATGGACAATTGCACAGTTCTTGATCTTTGGAAAAAAGATTGCAGTTTGTATGCTATATGGGCGTAATGTCGATTGTTCTGAGGTTATTGCTTATTTGAATTCTGAACTTCTAGATTGGGAGGGTGACCTTGCTGTAATGGGCGACTTTAACTTTTGTTATGGACAGAAAAATTGACACTACTAATTCACGTGCAAGGGCCAGAAAGGTCCATGTAAAGGCCAGTATGCATGATTTAATGCATATCCATCAATTAGACGATGCCTGGCGAACTTTATATCCTATGATACCGGGGTTTACATTCTATTCCCATCCCCATAAACAATATTCCAGGATTGATATGATCTTCATAAATTATGGGTTGTTGGTCGATGCAAAAATGATCGTGTGTCCAAAGATAACTTCTGACCACTATCCTATTATTGATCTAGCTTTTGCAGGGTCTAGATTACAACAAGTGAAGGAGTTTTCATTTCCAAGACATCTGCTAAGTAACCCGGACTTTGTTGCCCACATGAATAAGGTCTTAGAGGAATTCATTTTGTCAAATTTACATACCTCGTCTATGGCTATGGTATGGGATTCTTCGAAAGCTGGTGTAAGCGGGGCAACTCTTCAGTATATAGTAAAACAGAATAGACAAAGTAATACCCAACTTGCTAATGAACACAAGCAATATATCCAATTAGAGCAACAGCATGCCTCTACATTAGCGACTAAAGACAGCGGTGAACAAGAGATTCATGCCCAGATTATTGAGATCAAAGCTAAATTGCAGAGAAGACTGAAAGATAAAGTGGCTAATAACTTCCTCAAATACAGAATAAAGCAATATGAATATGGAGAGAGGGTAGGGAGAGTATTGGGGTACCAGCTTGCAGACCAGCGGGCAAATTCTCATATTAAGTTTATTAAGGGAGGGGATTCTAATATCTTCACAAAATCAGAAGATATAGCCGAGGAATTTAGGAAATTCTATGGTATTTTATATCAGGAAACTAGACCATATAGCCAACAAGCCGTAGGGCGATATCTACAAGACAGTGCTCTTCCTACTTTGGAAATATCTCAATCGCAGAGCCTAGAGACCGCGGTTGATCTGGAAGAACTGAATTTGGCTTTAGGGACTCTTCTTAGTGGTAAGGCGGTCGGAGAGGACATCATACCACTAGAGTTTTATAAAATCTTTAAGGTAGTGCTATCACCGATTCTCCTTATGCTCTTTAACGTCATATTGGAGGGAGGAGATGCTCCCCCCTCCTGGAGCAAAACAAACATTGTGGTTTTTCTCAAAAAGGGTAAACCGGTGGGGGAGTTAGGGTCCTACAGACCTATTTCACTTATTAATGCCGATGCAAAAATATTCTCGAAACTGCTTGCTTCTCGTCTAGCCCCAAGTATGCACCTGTTGGTCTCAGAAGAGCAACATGGCTTTGTCCCAGGTAGGGATATGGTGGCGCATATAAAAGCAGCCTATGCTGCTTTTGATGTGGCAGGTCAACAAGGGGAGCGGATTGGGATGGTAATGCTGGACGCCGAGAAGGCCTTCGATCAAGTCGCTTATTGGTTCTTATGGAGTACCATGCAATCACTAGGCCTTGGTCGGAGGTTCATCTCGGCCGTCCAGCGACTTTATCGCAGCCCGACTGCAGTTATCAAGTTGAATGGATGTACATCTGGGGTGGTTAACATTCAGCGGGGCACCCGTCAGGGTTGCCCACTCTCCCCACTATTATTTGCCCTTTATATTGAGCCCTATATTAGGCACCTCCCTTATAATAACTCTATCTCTCCTGTCTGTTATAATGGTATAACTTTAAAAATTACGGCTTATGCAGACGATATTGCAGTATTTACCTCTGGACCTGAAGCTGCGATCACTGCAATTACACAAGAGGCTCAATATTTCGGTTCCCTCTCTGGATATAAACTTAATCTCGACAAAACACAATCTATTCTTAACTATGTTCCTGCATCTCCTGTATCACAGCTCGGTGTTACTACCACAGCCACTTATCTTGGTATTTGTGTTAGTGGATGTATAAATGATTATATGTCATTGAACTATGAACGTCTACTAAAACTGATCACCATAGATTTGCGTAGATGGCATAGGCTGCCTCTCTATCATTGGGAGATGCAATATAGTAAAAATGAATGTTCTACCTAAATTTCTGTATTTGTTTCGTTCAATTCCTTATCGGGTTCCAAATTCTTTTTTTACCCCCTTAAGTGCTGCGCGAATTTCGCTGCAGTGCTGAAGGGTTTAAAAGCGTATTGGCTCATGACGGAAATGTTCTGTCATCAGCACCGGAGCACCGACGCTGATGACGGAACCGTTCCGTCATGAGCATGGAAGGGGTTAAGCGACTTGATTCTGTGATTGGTAGCTTTATATGGGGCTATCGTAAAGCTAGGAGAGCACTCAGATATATTAAGTTGACTTATGAGCAAGGTGGTTTTCAGCTCCCTGATTTTAAAACTTATTTTTGGGCTGCCTTCCTCAATCGCATCCAGAGTATACTTTTTGGACCTACGGTGGGTAAAATTTGGCTAGCGTATCAGCTTACATTTGGTCCTAACAGTGGGTTCCTTCTTTACTATATGTCTGACCCAAATTACTTTAAGAGAGTTCGTTTCAAGGTAGTCAGGCATGTTTATAACATATGGCAAGATATTTGTAAAACTTACTCTCTGCCTGACCTACATGAATATACTTATTTATGGGCTGATCCTAGGTTTCCGGGAATATTCTCAGATGCTGTTTGTAGAAAATGGCAACAGGCTGGAATAATATGACTGGGGCAGATCTACGATGAAGAGGGTTTTATGTCATTTGCTTCTTTAAAGAATGAGTTTGGGATATCTCAGAATTCATTTTTTAAATACTTGCAAATCAGAAATTATTTCCTACAAGGGAAGGGATTTTTTGCTCTTCCCCATTCCTCCGTCGTACTTCGGGCTATCTTTCTTACCCCTGGTTGGCGTCAGATTGGTACAGCCTATCAGTGTTTTATGCAAGAAACATTGGATGATGGCTTGATAAGGGTAGGCAAGATTAACCATATGTTCGGAACTGGAATTAATATGGAAGAGTTTCATGACTCCCTGGCTACAATCAATTCTGCTGTCTCTTCAATCAATCTGAAGCTTCATCAGCATCGTATTATGTTTATGTTATATTATACTCCGCAGTTAATTTCAAGATGGGCAAATTCCCAGGGTTCTCCAAAATCATTCTGTCCAAAGTGTAAGATGTATGCTGCTGATCTTAGACATATGTTTATATTATGCCCATGTCTAAACATTTTCTGGTCTGAGATTGACTCTGTGTTGAGTAGGTTATCAGGTATATTAATTCATATAACGGAAAGAGAAATAATTTTGGGCTCGGTTAGCGAGTCAGGTAGGATATCTAAATCGTTGGTTTCAATTATTATTATTGCGGCACGGCTCTGTATCGCCAGAGCCTGGATTGAGGCAGCTAGTCCCAGGATCAGTGACTTCTGGTTGTTACTCAGGGGAGTCTTCGAAATGGAACTGATGTTAGCTAAAGCACGGGGCCTACGGTTAAGGGTAAAATTTGGGAAGGTGTAGTCTAGCCTGCAATAGGATTAATTGCTGCTGCTTGCTTTAAATCTTTTGTAATATCTTCTAGACTTTGGGGGTGTCAATATATGTCCGTCTCATGTATTATTTAAATTTATCTGTATGTTTTCTTCCTTTTAATATTTCAATTGCCCTTGATTCAGACTACTATTTACGTAAATGCTGTATTCGAGATATGTGAATATTTTTTATTAACTATTTCGAGATGTATTGGGTATTTCCATTTATACTTGTGCTATATTAGTTTGGTTGTTTTTCTTTTGTTATGTTTGTGACAATAAAATCTTATAAAAAAAAAAATGGAATGTTGAAGGTCCAGGATATGTCTTGTGAAGATTCGTCCAGGGTAATCTAAGTCCTAGGGACACAGCTCCTATACTTATACTAAGGTTAGGGGCTGGACTACCTGGCTAGGTCCCTCCTTTGGGTAGACCTGAGAAGGGGGTGGTTACACCCCTTTCCCTTTGTCCAGTTTCGCGCCAGAGCGGGGCTGGAGTGCCCCAGCAACTGGTTTGAACCGGGCTATGCATGGAGCACCTTGGATACTCATCAATACTCCAGCCTCGCCTCGCCCACCTCCGCTCTCAACACCATCAAGATTGAATTTCTGGACTGAATTTCTCTTTTTTGTTAAAAACAATAAGCAACAAATGACTGAAAAAAGACCACAGCCATAATGACTGTTGACACTACAAGGTTTGTCGCATTCTTGCACATAGTTCATAATACAGCAGGAACTGCTTCAGAAACCCAACGGGAGAAGTAACCAAGATTCCTTACCATTGGCAATCAGAAATTTTGGAAAGAGGTCAACATTCCAATCTCTCCCTCTTCCCATACACTCCGGTGGGCTGCCAGGCAGGTTAAATCGTTTGAACAAGTCCTCCAGACTCAACATTTTCATTATTCTAAAGGAGGATATTCATATTCTAAAGAAGGATGTCCAAATGGAAGCTTGATTCAAAAGTGTGGAGCCTGATAGTCAAAGCAGTCAAGAGAAAGACAAACTCTCTTGATGGTTATATTGAAAAGGTGAACTTGATAAAGAAATGTTGAAAGTTGAAAGAAGGCTTTCTTATGTTGGCGACCCTGACAATGTTCATGCCTCTCAGTCTTTCTTATCCAGTCAGCCAGATGTGGGCTGTTTTTTCACAACAATTTTATTGATAAAGATGAGCATATGAAATAGAGTGGTACCCCACAGTCAGGATGGTACCACCAACATACCGATACAATCATGAAATAGGACTGAGTGTCCAGTCGAGGAACCAATGTAACTCAAGGATACAAAGAAACATTTTCCCCTTCTTTATCTTTTCGGTTACTTACCCACCCAACTCCCAGAACCCTCCCTGGAACCCACCCTAACCCCATGCATGTGTGTACGTATTTATTTATTTATTTATTTATTTATAGTGTTTTATATAGCGCGGACAAGACCCGTGGGTATCAGAGCGCTTAACATACAAAGATTATAGATTACAAATTGACATTATAGTAGCAAATTATAACAACAAACATATATGAGGTCGTAGGCGATGTGCTATCGCTATCAGGGGTGATTGGATAAATATATATATTCCTAACGCCTATGTCATTAGCATTAGGAGGTGCATAGGCTTGACCAGCAAACAACAACAAACATATATGAGGTAGTAGGCGATGTGCTATCAGGGGTGATTAGATGAATATATATATTCCTGACGCCTGTGTCATTAGCATTAGGAGGTGCATAGGCCTGGCTTCGGTCATAGTCATACCGTCAGGCTCGGTGAGGTAGGGTTACATAGTATTATCAGTGCAATTCCATGAGTAATTAGCGATAAAAGTTAACTCGGTTTAGCTGTGGCAAGGATTAAATAGATAAACCAAGTAGGGTAGAGAATTATGTCACACATGTGTGAGATACATTGTACAGATCACATATACATGAGGTAGCCTTAAAGTGTATAGCTGAGGTTAGATCAAGAATCAGTCATTTGTCTAATTGATCTACAAATTATTCATGGTGAGTCCGATCTTCTTTGTCTTGAGTGTTCATACTAGTGGTCGGTGGGTATCTCTATGTCGGGTATTTACTCATCAAGTGGTTCTTCAGTTCCCGTTTGAATGTTACAATGTTTTGAATCACCCTGATGTTAGGAGGTAGTGAATTCCAGACTCTAGGGGCGGCTCCGGAGAATGCTCGGTCATAGGTCTTTTTCTTCCGGAAGAAGGCCGGTCGTAGTAGCAGCTCATTAGCGCTTCTAGTTGGTCTGTTGCCTCCCGATATCTTAATTTTCTTGGCTAGATATATAGGCGTGTTGTAATGAACCGCTTTGTGGGTAATGCAGGCCATCTTCATTTTAATTCTAGGTTCGTAGGGTAGCCAGTTTAGTGCCTTTAGGTGGGGAGATATGTGCCGATGCAAAGTCCTGATGTGGCAATTGTGTGTGTGGGAAACGGGGTCACCGGGCCACATGGGGCTAAAGGTCTTCCTCCTGTTCCGCTGGGGGGTCCAGTGTCAAGCCCCTGTAGTCCGCCCACCTCCTCCATACCTTAAAGTGCTTACGGGGGCATCCCCGTGCTTCAAAGATCGGTCTCTCCAGACCCATGCAGAAGTCCATGCCAGCCTTCCATGCACTCAGGGGGGGGGGGGGGGGGGGCTCACATCTTTCCATGCTCGGGCTAGGTCTCTTTTGGCTACCACTAGCCCCAGAAGGAGCAGGTGTCTCTTGTAGACATTGCCACCAACCCCCTCCAGGATGTGCAGTAGGCCCAGACGGTGAGTACGGGGGAGGGTCCAGCCCAGCACCTCCGACAAGCAGCCCCATACACCCCCCCAGAAGCCAACCAGTCTGGGGCACGACCATACTGTGTGGAGCAACGTACCCATCTCCACCCCACATCGCAGACACTCCGGGGACTCAATCAGTCCTGCCTTCCACAGGCGCTCACGTGTATAGTAGGCTCTATGAAGAATTTTAAATTGTATGAGTCGAAACCGTATTGCAATAGCCGCTCCCCTCGGGGATTCCAAGGCCTCCCGCCAATCATCTTCATCTAGCTGACCGATATCAGCCTCCCAGGCCGTCTTCAGTGGAAGAAGGGTGGAGGAGCAATGGGCGACCATTGTCTGGTAGATGCGTGAAACTTTTTTATCCCCAAGGTCACCCATAAAGACCTTCGCTTCAATTGGGCTAAATTCCGGGAGTGAGTCAAGGTTGGCAAGACTGGGCATCAGTGCATGCCGGAATTGTAGATATCGAAAAAATTGAGATTGGGGCATATCGAATTCGGTACTAAGGGCCTGGAAAGACTTGAGCGTCGTTCCGGACATCACATGGCCCAGCTGCGAGATACCGATTGCGTCCCAGCCATCGAAGCCTGATAGCTTAGACAGTTCGGGCAGCATGCCGTTACGCCACAAGGGCGTTTCCGCGGTCAGTCTGCCCCACCAGCCCATGCGACGCAAGGCCTGTCACCACACTGCAAAGGCAAGTCGAGTAACCCTCGGCAGCGAGCGACGCAGTCGGGGTGAGTAGAGGATGGTGTGGAGCGAGTTATCGCCCATCAAAGCACGTTCCAGGGCATAGGCTGGATCCCCACCGTCACCATACCACCATTCATTCAGAATGAGAAGATGCGCGGCTTGATAATACGACTGTAAATCTGATGTGGCCAAGCCCCCACAGTAGGTGGACAAAAAACACGTACGCAGCGCCACTCTGGCGGCACCCCCAGCCCAAAGGAAGCGGCCCAACACTGAGTTGACCTGCTTAAACCACTGAGGCGGGATAGGATACGGATGATTCTGTAGTTGGTATAGGAGGCGCGGTAGCGCCATCATCTTGAAAATAGCGGATCGGCCAAAGATTGACAGGGGCATCCGAGACCAAGTCTTGACATCCGTCTGTACCCGCTCCCAGACGGGCATTAGATTACGTTCCCAGGCAGTGTCCGCCGAGTCCGAAAGAAACACTCCAAGGTACTTCAGACCGGTCGTAGCCACTCGCAACCCCGAAGCCCAGGGATCCGTCACCGTGCCTCCTTCCAGTACCCACAGCGTGGATTTATGTAAGTTCAGATATAAGCCTGAAGCCTCCCCAAACAGTTGCATAACCTCTAGGACACGCGGGCCCGAGCGCCGCAAGTCGGTAAGGAAGAAGAGGACATCGTCCGCGTATAACGCAATCCTATCCGACAGGGTGGCATTCCACTGAAAGCCCCGTATCAGCGCATCTTGGCGCACTCTGGCAGCTAGAGGTTCCATGGCCAGTGCAAATAAATAGGGGGAAAGAGGGCATCCCTGTCTGGTCCCACGGCCAATGGGGAACATCTCCGACACTGCTCTCATCTGAAACCGGTACAGGCGGCAACTCTGCGAGAAAACGAGCTAAGTCGCCTTCAGACAATTGGTCGCGTGGAGCGTATTGGGCTGTATAGTACGTGGCGAAGCTCGCCGCCAATTCGTTTGGGTCGGTCAGGACCTCCCCACCGCCATTCGTGAGACCTAGCAGTATGAGGGGTTGGAAGTTGTGTTGGCACAGTCTATGGAGCATTGAACATGATTTGTCCCCCCATTGGTACACCCGACTTCTGGTGGCCAGCCATGCCTGTTTGGCTTCATCCATCAAGAGGGACGCGTATGATTGCTGTGCCTGCAGAAGCAGCCGCATCCCGACTTCACCACCTCCCTCGCGGCTTTCCTGCTCCAGGGTCGCCACTCGCGCAGCCGCCTCTGTAGTCTGTTCTCGACGCTTCTGACGGGCCGCCGAGCACCATGCGATATCCACCCCCCCGTATGGTAGGCTTCATAGCCTCCCACACCACTCCTACATCAGCACCCTCTACCAGGTTTTCTCGCCAGTAATGGTCAATGGTTTCTCGCAGGTGTTTAGTATATGCCGGTTGCAGGAGGTGCCACAAGGACATCCTCCATCTAAACGGCTGTCGTCTCCGGAGGAGTTCCACTCTAACTGAGACGGATGTGGGCTGTTTTAAGACCAGTTGTGTTGGCAGAACTCCTCATAGGCGACCTCACTGCTTATAGACTTTCATCTTGTAAATTCCCCTACTTCAACCTAGATGATTAAAGCATAGATGGACCAGGTTGAACTTGATTATCAACACAATGTTTATGTAAACAAGTATTAGGCAATATCTTCCTTCTTAGATTCGCTGTTACAAAGGTTGCTCCATAGTGATAAAGTGACAAGAGTGTTCAAACTAGTGCTCGTGAAGTGAAGGAAATGTGAAGGGTGAACATTTAGAAATATAAAAAATATATAGTCGTTACAGGATTAAAAGATGACCTGTCTAACATGATTTTTTAGACTAACCTAAGAGCCCACGCAATGTGACGGCGTTATTGTGTAATGAGCTTGTCCACTGCTTAGATTAATTAGTACAGGTCTCACACAAGTGAAAAAGCTGACGTTTCAACCCCAAATGAGCTTGGTTAAGTCCTTACTGCTAGGTCGTCCTCAGGAGCAGAAAAGGGCAACCTTAGTCATTACACTATGCTTGTAGTGGCATGTGCTGGGTTGCTCCAAAGAAGAGGAAAAGAGACACCAGCGGTGCCTACAATGGAAAGAGTTTGCCTTATAGGTAGAGTCTTGTCATGATTCTCAGTAAATTTGGTAAACCATGTGATCAAACAATTCACTTAGAGCTGAATAAATCAGATAACTTCATCAACGGTCACTGAACTCAGCAAGGCGTCTTACGTCGGTCACCCCTCACATTTCCTTAACAAGCACTATTTTGACTACTCTTGTCACTTTATCACTATGGAGCAACCTTTGTAAAACAAATCTAAGAAGGAGCATATTGACAAATACTTGTTTACATAAACATTGTGTTGATAATTAAGGTCAACCTGGTCCATCTATGCTTTGTTTTGTTTTTATTTTCTCGTTTGTGTGCCTTTCACATTCAGGAATTCATTGATCAGTTGGATTTTTGTTATATGTATCAATATTGGCCCATTTCCTTCAGAGTTTGGGTATACCCTATTGTTATGTAATCCCATGTAACACTAGAGCTCAAACCGGCTCTAGGGTGAATGACCCTATAACTAGTATTGGGTCTGGTAGGTTTACTGGCAGATACCTTGGGTAAGATGATTGGATCCATATTGAATGTCAAATGTAAAGCTTATTAGACCGCTTTGGGTCTATTGAGGAGAAATTCTCTTCTCCATCCGTAAGCAGACCCCTACATCTGCCAATATACCTACAATTAACCCGCAGCTAGATTGTCCCTCTTCTGAGGTGATGTCTGCGACAATCCTCCTGGCCCTGGTGATGACAATCGGGGCACCATTTGCCACTGGTGTAGTCTTAGCGAGTTTGGGTCATGGTCCACGAGTGGCGCATCATCTTGTTCGCAGTTATACTCTCATCACAGCCCGGGGCCAGCTCTTTGTTCTACTTACGTTGTGACTTGCCACCCATATGTCATCGTGCTTGCTGATGTGCCAACACTCCGTTTAGGGTCTGAAGAGTCAACAGTGGACTTAATAAATCAACACACTGGCTGCATGACAATATTGGGTGCAGAGATGTACTTTTTGATGAAGTGTTAATGGCCGGTAGGGTGGGCTGGGTGTTGAAGCAGCGAAAATAATTTTCTGGAGATTGTGTCATCATTTCTTTTCGCAACAGAAGAGTTGTCTGGAATTTGTTGGATGCCTTCTCCCGTGGTTGAAATGAAACTAGCAAATGTAAGCTCTTTCCCCTTGGCTATTTTTACAGGCCCATGATGAACCCATCTTTAAATCGGCCAGCCTGGTGGACGCCCAAGGTTTTAAACAATCATATTTTCATTCTTTTAATATACGAGTTCAGAACTGGTTTGGGCCACTTGAAGGATGTAGACTGACTCTGGAATGGTTTTAACAAGTCTGCTTGTGCTCCCACGGATAGTGAACACTGTATGGGCATTCATTTTCAGAAGCAGGCTTTAAATTCTGATTGAGCAAGTCCATCGTCCTCCATCCACATCCCTTGTGCAGCTAGTGACTCCCATATGGATGAAGGCCCTGTACTTTCATTGTGCTCCACCCCTGTGTTTATTGAAATTGATGTTAACTTTAGTTCCACCTAGAAGTCCCTTGGAGATCCCAAACATCAGCTGAAAATGCTCTCCTGGAATATTGCTGGGTTATCCAACAAGAAGGACGATGACTGGGTTGCCATAATATCAGAGTATGACTTGATATTCCTGCAAGAGACTTGGGGTTGCAGAAGCTGTTAATCTGAATGGGTTTGTTGTCTATATGGTCTCAGCTATTCCCTCCACTTCTGAGAGAGCTACGGGTGGGATAATTGCATACACTAGAGTCACTCTGGAGTGTAAAATTTGTGGAATCTACACTGGCAGTCACTCTGTTCAAGCTCTACTTTTGATGTGGCCTATTAGTCTTAATATTGTTTAGATTCATTTTTAGGTCGAGCCTAGAGCAGCGCATGCGCTACTTGCTCGACCTTTAGTAAGGGGGTTTTCAAAGTGCTACCACAATCTTTTCTTGGCCTCAAGCTTGCGACCACGCACGCAGCCGCCATGTGGCTTTTATGGCTGATTAAGGCTTGCTCTCCCAAGCGCTTCGCTCTGCCGCTGCCAACCACAGAGCCCGTCCCTGCCATCAATTTTGCTTTTACGGCCGTGTGGCCGCGTTACTTTCGCTGCCGTGCGACCGCGTTACTTTCGCTGCCGCGCGGCGAGTTCTTGGTTGTTACTTCTTCCCATGACTCATGTCATTGGTAGCTGAGCGCTGTGATACTACCAATGACATTTAGCATAGTGCTCCGCTACCAAACATACGCCGCCATGCACCTACAATTATGTGCAGGGTCGCCAGGCTATCTTTCAACGTTTGATTTGCTCAAACGCTCCGTCCATCATCCCCTTTTGTATCGCTTTGTTGGCCCTAAGTTGGCAGGGTTTGCTCAGACGTGAGTCCCTTGCTCACTTTGCCACTGGATTCAAGATAGCCTGGCTGAGGAGGATTATGAATCCGAAACCGGTCCCAGGATGCTTGTTTCCGGTCCAGGGAAGACATGGCTTGGCAGTTCGGGCTGAGCTGTTCCCATGAGGCACAGGGTCAGACTGATTTGCATATGGCCATCTCTGAACTGGGGTGGCAGAGTGAGCTAAAGAATGGTGATGGATTAAACCCAGATCAGTTGACTGGGGTGAGTGTTTGATTTGCTCAAACGCTCTGTCCATCTTCCCCTTTTGTATATCTTTCAGCACGACACCCACTTTTATATTTTTCAGCTGCCTGTTCCTTTTCTTTTTTATCACCATGGCGGCCGCCTCCATGCTCCTAACGTTTATGTGCAGGAGGGCCGTGCTTTCTTTCAGCACAACAACCGTTTTCATATTTCTCCTTTCAGGTTTATGGGCAGCAGAGGGAGGAGGCGGGGAGGGGCGGCACAATCTGCTGTTTTTTTGCTGATTCAATTCAAATTTGTTACGGGAGAGAAACGGCAAAATCTTTCAATAACTGATTGATTCAGCCAGCTTAACAGCTTTTAAGGGCTGCGCGCACCTGTACCAGTGCCACTATTGTCTGCATCCGTCCCAGTTATTGCAGCAAAAACAATCCTCCAGTAGTCTCGTCAAGCTCTGCACAAGCCTCCTGAAACTCTGCCCCCGTCACGTTATACCCCTCCCCCACACTCCGAGCACAAAAATAGCAGAAACAATCCCATGCTCCGAACACGCCTCCTGGAACTTTGCTCCAGGCTCTATCTACAATGCCCCCCGCGCAAACCCTTCTATTTCACTCTCCAGAGATAGGATCTGGCAAAGAAATCGTCCGCTTATTCCCTTCCTCATGACCCCTTTGTACCGCCTGCCTCTTAAACCCCGTAAATCTTCTAATACACACCTTATTAACACTTCCACTCTCTAAAAATAGCGCTAAAAGCGAATAAACAAAAGCAATTATTGGAGATGGAAGGTGGGAGGGGATCTTTGATATTTGTAAATCGCCCACACTGCTATTAGTACAGCATTGCGGCGTCATTCTATATATAGTGCACGGTATGATTTCCAGTCGTTAGCCATAATCGCAGTGTGAATTTGCTTTGTTTTCCTGCGCCCAGCTGAACACAAACGCAGCAGGAAACATTCCTTTGGTGGCCCGAGCATGCTCCGCACAGGCCTAAGCAACTTTGCTACCTGTCGCATTATAAGCCTGGAAGCTTGCCCTAACCTCTCCCATCTATCTGCCTCCCCGGTCCGCAGCTACTCCGCAGCAGTGGACATCCCAAACCTGACACTCAGTACAAAGTTTGGGCCTTTGTTTGTTTATTTTACCAACGAAACCCTGGCAAAAGGCAACGTTTTATTATGCGTAGTTTACTTTTGTCAAGTTTTCCTTTCACGTGCTGCAGGTATTTGGGTCTTCTCACTTCTGGCTCCATTGGGCTCATTGAATTACTTCTCATATCTCCTTAACCATAATTGACATTCTGTAGACTTTGCAGCACACAGGAATGCCAACAGCAGCACTTAAACATGATATATTTTGCCACCCGCATAACAAAAACCATTTCTAAATTAGAGCACATCAAGAACGGAAATGAGACGGCAGAAGCCAAAGCTACAGCGCAGTGGATGGATGGTGTGGAGATTAAACAAATGCTCATCAACACCAACGCCACCAACAATAAGGATGTAGGGATTCTTCCTCTTTAATAGACTGAATGTAAGTGGACTTTTTATTACCTTTCCTTGGATGCTTGCGAGGGGCCCGGCGGTGGGTATTATTGCTGGACATTGCCAGTGATGCCTTTCTTCATTCAGTCTTTTGCTGGTGTCATGAGGTGTTTGGGAGAAGGGCTGAAAATAGATGGGGCATTGTAATATTGTCAAAAGCATTTATAATTTTTTTGTGGCATAGTGCTCTGTCTGCAATGAGGAATAAAAAAGCCTTTTGCAAATACAGCTCTCGGGTACCGTGGGGTGTCACACACACTATTAGAATTCTCAAATCAGTATTTTTCCAAGACCAAATGTCTTAGGTATCTTACCCAAAGCTCGGAATGTCTGCTGTTCCATTTCCCATCCAATCCCCCACATGCTTTTTTGATGTCATTTCAGTGACTAAAAGGTGTACATTTGGCATAGTATGCTCAAAAGCTCTGACATAACCCTTGTTAGTGTTTTCTATTAATGATTATTTATGGTATTTCAGCTTACTGTTGCCATTGGCTGCTGGTGCCTATACCTACCAGACAGCTGGTATACCACCTGCGGGGCAGCGTGAGGAGCATACTCCAGGCTGCCCCAAGCGACTCACTACCCTTCCTGCATTACTATCTGCCAGTGTACCTTTCTTTTTTGCGGTTTTAGTGTACGTTTTCTGTCTTCCACACGACTGGCTGTGCATTACTCGCCTACTGGATGGTACATAAAGCTGTGCAGCACTGCAGCGTTCTACTATACTATAGTGGCTCTATTAAGACCCCTCAGTGTGCATCAAACTCCCCCCCCCCAAACCCCGTACACACCTTTTTCACAATGTAAGTCACAGGGTGAGCACTACGTGCCGAAGAAGCACCGCCGAGCCGAGCCCTGTCTGCCACGTGACACCTAAGTGGTCTGTTCTGCCGTGAGGCAATATTAACTTGGTTTTTACACCCCCCCCCCTAAACGCTCGCCTTGTATCGCGAGTCTGTCCCTGCCATTAGGCAGAGTGCTTCAGAGGTTTTTACCGCCTCGGGGGTCCGTACTACCTAGGCCTACTGTACGCTCTCCTCGAGGGAGTCGGTATTGGGACTTACTTAGCAGTAGACTGCCCATTGATTTTACTGCACTAGGGCTGATTGTCCCAGGGTTCCTGACCCGTTTGTATCGCGAGCACTGCCCGCCCAGAGTTAGGCTGACACCCAGCCCCCCCCTGATTTGTGAGGTCACCCCTCTTGTTTCCCACTTACCTGTGCTTTGCTGACCCTGATGGTATGGCGGAATATAATGAGGAGCCCTACCAGGAGGATCAGTGGGAGGAGGATCCCCTCACTGCATTTCAATGGGATGAGGATTCTTATGACACTGTGGATGAGTCTATCCACAAGGTGGTGGAACAGGCCATGGCGCATTTAGATGATCGCCTGTTCCGCAAAATCGACCAGGTGTGTGAGAGGTTGGCCAGGGCGGCACAGTCTTTGCCAGCAGAATCCGCCGGCCGTCAGAGGTTACAGCCAGGAACTGACTCAGGGCGGAATGTCCCCGACTTTCCCTGGCGGGGAAGGGGCGGCTACTCCGGAGATTGACCCTCGGATGACGACGTTTCTCCAGAAGTTCGTCAAGGACCCTAAACGGGGTATCGACCGGTCCTGGCGCGCTTGTCAGGACAAGCTCCTCGATGCCCTGGGCCCCATTACTAAGATCTTAGACATGGCGGAAGAGGCCAAGGAGTCAAGCTCCCTGATTTCGCCTGAGAATCTCTCATCTTGGGCCCAGGGCGTGGTGGTTTTCTTAGGAAACGCCAACTGTGCGCTTTCCACGGAGCGGCGTAGGAGCCTCTTAATGGTGGACCCCAAGCTCGGGGATTTGGCCGACTCTGAGGCGGGGCCTGTGGCTCAGGGCGGTCTCTTTGGAGAGCCCTTTATCAAGAAACTGGGGCGCTTTGTCAGTACATTCACCTCCCTGGACAAGGCCCAGTCCTCCATCCGGAAGGTCTTTCCGCCTCCGGTTTTCCGAGGGGCCGGTGTGGCAGGAGCCGCTCGTCCGACCGTCCAAACCAAGGCAGAGGGCAAGGCTCCGGTAACGGCAACTACCAGGACCAGGCGCGGTTCGGGAATTTGTACCCGACCAGAGGCCGTCGAGGGAAAGGTAGAGGCTGCCGAGGCAGTGGAGCATCCAATTCCTCCGGTGAGTGTTTCCCCTTCTTCCCTTCTAAAAGTGGAGGGCCGTCTGGCGTGTTTTTTCCAGGCCTGGACTTCTGTCACGGGGGACGCCTGGGTGTTGGGAACCGTTCAGGGATTTCACATAGAGTTCCAAGGAGAGCCCTTCCAATCGGTTCCTCTGCGCCCTCTCGCATTTTCGGACGCCGACGCGGCGCTCGTCGACCAGGAGGTTTCCGCGCTGCTCGACAAAGAGGCGATCGTGGAGTCCTTTCCTCACCCCCGCGCCTTTCTCAGCAATTTGTTCTTGGTGTACAAATCGGACGGGACGAAATGGCCGGTCATAAACCTCCGCGAGTTCAATGGGTGGCTCGTGTACAGCCACTTCAAGATGGAAGGGATCCATCCATTGCGCGACCTTCTCAGGCCCAACGACTGGATGGCGCGTCTCGACCTCAAAGACGCCTATCTCACGATCCCCATCTTTCCGCCTCACCGGCGGTTCTTGCAGTTCCCTTGGCGGTACAAGGTGTACGAGTTCACCACCCTCCTGTTCGGTCTCTCCTCCGCACCCTGGTGTTTCACCAAGGTGCTTCGACCAGTGATCGAGCGTCTGCGAGCGTCCGGTATGCATTTGATAGTGTATTTGGACGATATTCTGCTCATGGCCCAGTGTCCCCGGACCTTGATGCGTCAATTGCAGTCTGCGGTCACTCTTCTGCAAAGCTTAGGCTTCATTATCAACGAGGCGGAATCGACTCTGGTTCCGGCCCAGAAGGTTGTGTTCCTAGGGTTTGTGGTCGACTCAGTGGCATCCACGCTCCGTCTTCCGGCTCGGAAGATGGCGAAGATCCGCCACGAGCTACAGAGGGCTCTAGCTCGGCCCTGTCTGTCTCTGCACCAGCTAGCTAGGATAGTGGGTCTCTTGTCGGCCTCCATCCAGGTGATTTTTCCGGGCCCTCTGCATTACAGGGCCCTCCAGCGCCTCAAAGCCCGCCACCTACGCAGGGGTCTGTCATACTCTCAAAAGGTTCCCCTCTCGGCCGAAGCCAATGAGGAGCTTTCGGTGGTGGCTTGCCAATATGGAAGCCTGGAATGGGCGGGCGATTTTCGGTTCCGCGCCCGATATAGTCATCGAGTCCGACTCCAGCAGGTCTGGCTGGGGCGCGCGGTGTGTGGTCTCCGCAGGAGCAGCAGCTCCACATCAACTGTCTGGAGTTTTTAGCGGGCTCCTTCGCGATCAGGTACTGGACCAAGGACTTGGTCAAGTTGTGTGTCCTTCTCAAGATGGACAATATATCAGCGGTCCGGTATGTCAACCATTTGGGGGGTACCCGGTCTCGGGCCCTTCCCGACCTAGCGGCAAACTTCTGGCAGTACTGCCTGGATCACCATCTCTCAGTGACGGTAGAATACCTTCCGGGTCAGGACAACCGGGTCGCGTTGATTTCCACTTGAGGCATTTGCAGGACGCGAGTCTGTGGAAGCTCCACAAAGGGGTGTTTGCGGATCTCCAACACTTGTGGGACCCGTTCTCGGTGGACCTCTTTGCCTCCTGGTTGGATTTCCAGATTCCTCATTTCTTCAGTTGGAGGCCGGACCCTCTGGCGGCCGGCACGGATGCGTTCCTGCAGGACTGGAAGGGGGATTCAAGAAAGTAAAAAGATATGGCGCATTCGTGGATCATGTTACTGGATCCTCTGCATAGCATATAGATTAAAAAACTAGGGTTGATATGTTTCAGCCCCACTATGCCCAGCCGGGTCTATGGGGCTTTCTTCAGGACCAATAAGAAGAGTACTTACTCTATTTGTGCAGCAAATAGAAGTGGATCTTTGTTTCACTCTAAATAGACAAAGGTCGATAGTACCTTTGGTTAAAAAGTCTCTTGCCTCCTCGGGAAACCAGAGAGAGTGTCCCGGATGTTCGGCATGCGGGTATTTCCTGCTTGTGCTCACTCTAGAGACGTTCCAATAACATGATCCACTAATGCGCATCTATCTTTTTACTTTCTTGAATCACTTTTTCTTTCTTAATAAACAAACATACTTCAATGATGATTCAAAGAATTTTAACTCACTATTTTTGAGCACTAGATTTTCTCTGGACACAACTGCGAATCCAGTGGTTACCTCCGGGTGGAGGTTAGCATACTACAAAACAAAAACCCTATGATTATACACTAGCGCAACGTAAACATCGGAGAATCAAGATATACCGCTATACCATCTACGTGCGTGTATGAGGGTTTTTTATGAAGGTCAATGAGTACTACAAGAAAACCTGGCTACGTTGTTTACAAGTGGTCCATTCTCCCCCCAATTGATTTTTGGTACAAGCCTGGAAGCTGAATGGACTTTGACTCTTTCTCCCTCCCCCTTCTTTGATTAAAACTTTTTTAAACATGGTCAATATTTTTGATCTCCTTAACGCTTGTGCTGGGGTTGATCCCTCCTAGCCGTCTAATGCCATCTTTGAAAGGGGGGACTATGAATCCATTATTGATTTATATTTTTGCATCCCGGACCCTAACGGCGAGGGTATGGGTGGGTGGCACAATTGCAACAATACTGAGTGAGCATAATCTCTTATGTTTAAAAAACAAACAAACAACATATTCAAAGGGGTAAGTGTGGCTAGGGATAGCCTTGCCTCGGTTTTAACAGTTAGATCCCAGGGTCTTCGACTGACTTGGAGACATGCAGGCCTGGGTGACGAACAAACCTGTGCGTTCACAATTCAGGCCTCCCTCAACCTACATAGGGTTTTGAAGCAGACTCCTAGAGATAGTCAGAAGATCCAAGAGCTGAGAATAAATGATCTCTGATTAGGAGGAAAATAGAGATTAAAATGGAGTATTGGGGGGAGACTGGTTTAGTTCTGTAAGATGAAGTAAGCTTCAACTTTTTGGAGGGTGGTTAAGGATATTGGCTTCCTGGATACAAGTATTGATGCTGTAATTACCACCGTCAGCCCAGAGGCTTGAGTAGCGCATTTTGGTGCCTATATCGCTCTGACTTGCCTCAAATGGGCCCGGAGGTCGGGGTGAAATTGCCTTTCAATATACATTTTTCATTGGATGAAATCTGGGAACGCATTATGAAGTCTCCATCTAATAAGGCTCCAAGACCAGATGGGGTCCCCGTGGACATTTATAAAGCAGTCCCAGAATTATGGGCCCCTATATTATGCAACCGTTTCATTGTCTTTACTATCACTGGCCTCCCGACTCGTGGCATACTGCCACTATCGTGGCTATCTCCAAAAAGGGAGAGTTGAAGTCTTAGTTGATATCGCCCAATCGGGACCTCCCCCTCCCCCCCCCCCCCCCCCTGTATACTTCAAAGGGTGCTCTTTCATTCAGTGAGAGCTACACAGAAGGGACCTGGACACATCTCAAGAAGGAGATGGGGGCTAATAAAGGAATCATAAAGAGTAGGCCTGGGAGCCCATGATTAACCTTTTGATGCACATATCACCATGGCTAACATCCAGATATGAACTCTAGTCATTCACAAGGCCTATGTTGTTGGACTGTCTGGTTCAGTCTTTCTAGCAATGATAGACCGCTTCCAAGTTCAAAAGAAGCAGAACCCCAACTTAAAACTTCAAAGACCCATCCTTTTTTATTTTTTTTTATTTTTTAAGAAACAAAAAAGATCTGACAATTTACAAAAACAAATGGTATCGTCTCCAGTCCGCCCACTCCCCAACCCCCCGCCCGGGTCAAGAAGTAAAAGAAAGAAAATGAAGAAGAGAAAAAAACCATACTATTAAAGCCCATCGCAATAACATATTCAAAGTGTAGGGCTATTTTCCAGTACGAAAGGTTATTCAGTAATACCTAGATATAGATGCTAAGCAAAAAGACTAACGAAAAATCCATTGTGGCATATAATACAATCATGTACTACCATTTAATGGGGAGGGATAGAGCCACCGGTATAAAGACAGGACGGAGACTGGAGGGGGGCAGGAGGGAAGCAGAGGGGGGTGCCGCTCGTAGCAGGGGAGGCGATAGTACTTTGACCCTGTGCTTCTCTGAACACTACCTGGACTATCATTTCTTCGGAAACCATTCCTGAATCAGCGCCGACTGGGGTTTTATTATTGGAGGACCTGCTGCTTTGCCACGGGAGCGGGACTGCGAGGACCAGGTGTCTGTGCGGCAGGACATCGCCCGCAGCTGGGTCCTCTTCCCGCCCCCTCCCCCAGCAGTTTAAAACGCCTCGTGGCCGCAGCTTCGCGGGAGCCACTCGTAGCAGGGGAGGCGATAGTACTTTGATCATGTGCTTCTCTGAACACTACCTGGACTATCATTTCTTCGGAAACCATTCCTGAATCAGCGCCGACTGGGGTTTTATTATCGGAGGACCTGCTGCTTTGCCACGGGAGCGGGACTGCGAGGACCAGGTGTCTGTGCGGCAGGACATCGCCCGCACCTGGGTCCTCTTCCCGCCCCCTCCCCCAGCAGTTTAAAACGCATCGCGGCCCCCGCTTCGCGGGAGCCGCTCGTAGCAGGGGAGGCAATAGTACTTTGACCCTGTGCTTCTCTGAACACTACCTGGACTATCATTTCTTCGGAAACCATTCCTGAATCAGCGCCGACTGGGGTTTTATTATCGGAGGACCTGCTGCTTTGCCACGGGAGCGGGACTGCGAGGACCAGTTGTCTGTGCGGCAGGACATCGCCCGCACCTGGGTCCTCTTCCCGCCCCCTCCTCCTATTAACTCCCTATTTAACCAAGCCCCAACACGCGGGACGCGCGCGGGTCGTGCACCGGGCTAAGCCCGGGCAAAGGGCGGGCCATCTAAGGCCGTCTAAGGCCGTCCAAGGTCGTGTAAGGCCGGGCCGGGCCCCCTCTCTTTCACTGGTAACTCTTCCAAGCTCCGTAGTTATTCGCTCATTTAGTGAAGTTGAGCGCAGAATAGGTACGATTGTGATATTTGTTCTATAGCATTTTGGTAGATTGTGGCTGAAATCACCATGTCTTTACAGTCCGGAAAGAATCGACATATCACACTTTCTACCTCTGGTGGGGTGGCCACAGGCACTCTGGATCACTTTTTTAAGAGAGCGTCCACAATAATTGAAAAGAAGATCGCTTATGCAGAGAAGCGTTTGTCTCTGGATCTAATAACGGGGAAGCGATCATCTTTAGGTCAAATAGGGTCGGCGGTTTCCCCGGTACCCACACATGCTATGGGGGATGAAATTAGGTTGGTGGATATAGGTGAAGATCCAGATAGTTCTAGTATAATCTTGTCCCCCTCGAGTCAGATTTCTAGTGGTAATACTGGTTTATACAATTCTACGAGGATAACTACCTTATCCCCCCCCATTCAGACCCAGGGGTCAATAGTTAAGAATAAACCCAATAGTAAGAAAAGAGGGGGAAGCCCTTTGAAGGGCAGTCAAGCAAAGTTACAGAAGAAGTCTTCTAATTCGGTCCCCTCAGTTGCTACCCAGCCTCCTATTCCGCCTAGGGCTCCCTAAGTAGCTGCTCACAACCCTAATTGTCCTATTGATGAGGGTGGATTTCTGGGAAAAATTTAAATCCTGGTGAAATCTTTGATGTTGCCTCTCTTAGAGAGAACCAGGATGATCAATTCTAAGGTAGACCAGACTGAGAAACAGGTCGGAGGCAACTCACTTTTACTGGCCGACCTGGTAAAAAGTACCGCCAGCCCTAACACTACGGATACTACTATAAAGGGCCCGGGGTCTAGTACTATCGTTAGGGCAACCACTGAGGTATCAGGCAAAAAAACGAATGGTCTAACGATACAATCATGCCCGAAGAACCAACCAGTAGGTTCTTCTAGATCTGGTGGGAGGGTGACGGAGTCGGTGTCCATACCGAAACCTGCATCTAGTGGTTTACCAGCTGGTAGAAGGCCTATTAGGCAACTACAGCAGGATAAGGAAGTTTGTAAAGATCACCTCCCTAGATTAGACCTTCCTCCTGAGTCCGCTCCCTATTCGATTGTATTGGTGGGTGTACGAGCCCTAGGGGCAGGTAAATCGGAATCTTATAGGGATTTGAAAAATAAGGTGATTTTTTTAGTTAAATAGTAATAGGTCCCTTCCACCCTCTTCGAACACTGAGATTTTGGGAGTCAGAAGGGTGCACTGGGTGGGTAAAAATCCTAAAGACCTAGAGGGGGACTGTACTGTAGTGAATTTTAGGGACCCCTGGGTGGTAGATCACATCCGGAGAGAAGCTAGGTTTGGTCGGGAAGGGGACATTCAATCTTTGGGCCTTGATTATTTCTATTCAGGTACAAATGATGGGCGCTATACTCCCCATCCTAACTCTCGTCAGAGAGGTTCAATGGGTCCAATTCTGCACCATAGGATGGTGTATCTTTTCCCAGTGTTCAATAGGTTTGATCCCCTTACAGATCTGGAGGGTGTAGATTGACTCCCTAACGTAGCTGGCGTTAATAAAAATGACAATGATTTGTTAAACGACCGGGTATTTTACATCCAGAGATTGAAAGTCAGGGAGAGTCATTTATAGCAGGTGGTAGTAATATTGTGCGGTCAGGTAGTAGTATCTTGAAGGAGGTAGTTGGTAACAGAGATCATAATGACCAATCAGGTCGCCCCTTTCAAAATAGTTTCATGGAATATCGCTGGGTTGAATAGTAGGTTAGATATTGCGGAGTGGGCTGACTTCGGGGATTTACACGATATTGTTTTATTTCAGGAGACCTGGGCAATAAAACCCCTATATCGCCCAGGCTATCTGAACTTTCATAAACCCGCTATCAGGGTGAGAAAAGGAAGGGCCTCAGGAGGTCTTACTATTTGGGTAAGGCAGACAGTTAGTTATAGACCCACCGAGGTGACTGTGCATAACCCTGATATTATTGGGTTAAAACGTATTAAACCAAATCATAGAGATATTTTTATTATTAACGTTTATGCCCGTGGCCTACCAGGGGGGCGGAGCCCGACGATTATCCTAAAGGAGCTCGACTCCCTTCTTAGTGCAATAGGGAGGGATGAGTTTGTTATTGTAGCGGGGGATTTTAATTGCACTTTTGAGCCATATGTGAGTGGCGGGGTGGTTTTAACTTCCGATGAAGATAAGCTCTGGAATATTCCTCCCCTGGAATTGTCACAAATCAAAAAAGGGTCAGAAGCTGCCTTACATTGGCTGGGTTTTTGCCTAGAATGAGGGTTGAGAGCTGTAAATGGCCGATCGCTCTCAGATAAAACCGGTAGAGTTACTTTCGACAATAATATTAGATCAAGTCGTCGAATTGACTATATTCTACTAAAGGTTGAGTGCTGGTCATCCCTGGTGGACATGTCTGTTCATGCCCGTCCGGAGAGTGACCATAACCCCCTGGTGCTTACCCTGGAGTTTGAAAGCAATTCAGTCCACACTCATGACACCGAGTGTGTTACTGCAGAGATCTTTCTTACTAATGACACGAGACAGGTGAGGTGGAGTAGGATACAGGAAGACCAAGCAGTTTTGGCCAAGATATCCCTTATAGTCTTAAATACCTTGCACGTCATGCAAACTCTGGTTGATTCTGTGGATAATTTGGACCAACTAAGTACATTGCATGGTCAACTTTTTAGCTCCCTGAAAGCCCTTTTCACAAAAAAAGTCAAACCCATAAATACCTCGATAGTAAAATCAGGCCATAAATGGTACACGAAACAGTGCCGTCAGGCACATAGAGTCCTGATCACAGCCTTAAAAAGCCGTGTTAGCCTAGACATTAGGAAGGCAAGGATAGACTACAAAAATCATTGCATGAGGCAAAGAGAGAGTGGGACGATCGCCATTGGCAGGACCTATACGAGGCTAGTTTGTCTACGGACCAGATCAAGTTTTGGCAGATTGTCAAATGGGGTAGTGGTCTAGAAATACAAATCCCTACTAACCATGTTGCTGCAGATGTATGGGTAGACCACTTCCAGTCGCAGTTCAGGGGTCCTGATATTGCTGCCACTGAAGGCCCGGAGAATCTTGCCTTATTGTCTAGGGTTCTGGGTCAACCCGTTGTTGTTTTTGAGCACAAGGATGTTGAGATCGCTCTGGGGTTAACTAAAGGTGGTAAAGCCCCAGGTATGGACTGTATCCCGGCAGATTTATTTAAGCATGCTTCCGGGATGTGGGTGCCATACATAACCATTCTTGCGAATGCAATAGCAGAGGGCGCCCGATCCCGGATTCTTGGCAGGGGGCGGAAATTCTTCCTATATTTAAAAAGGGGGACCGATCAAACCCGGGGAACTATCGTCCTATTAGCTTGATAGACGCCATCCAAAAAATCATATCTAGGATGGTGTTGGCTAAAATCCAGGCCTGGATGGACATTGAGAACATTCTATCCCCTATGCAGGCCGGTTTTAGATCCTGTGTCAGTACTATCGACCAGGTGTTAAGATTTATCCTCATCTATTGGAAGGTGGTTACCCTGGGTGATGGAACTATTTATGCGGTGTTTGTAGACTTAAAGTCTGCATTCAACCTTGTCCCCCGAGCTAAGTTATGGGAGGCTTTGGGCAACATGGGTATGCCAAGTGATCTTTTGAATCTGGTCATAAGAATGCATGGAGCGAATTTCGCACAAATCAGATGGGGTAGGCAGGGACAGGTTACCCAGAGATTTCCAGTGACCCGCGGTGTCCGCCAAGGGTGTGTCCTGGCACCCACTCTCTTTTTATTATTTATTAATAGAGTGGTGCAGTTTTTTGAGGACACCCCGACGGATGCTCCGGTGCTAGGAGGTACAAAGTTCCCTCTTCTTATTTTTGCCGATGACACCCTCATCCTGTCCAAAACCCAAAAGGGATTACAATTAGCATTGAATACATTTGAGTTATTTTGCAAGAATAATGATCTTCAGATTAATGTAAGCAAAAACCAAATGTATGGTGCTAACTAAAAATATACCTAAGGGGGGTTGTGTTAGCCTGAATGGGACAGGGCTCGAGCAGGTGGAATCAATGACTTATCTGGTGGTGGTTCTTGAAAATAGAGCTAGCTGGAAAGCCCAGATTGATGTCCTCTCCCTGAGGTTTGCCCATCTGACTGGCTGTCTTATTAAGGAACAGAGAGCCTCTTTAACGAAACAAATTGGTCCAGCACTTAAAATTTATAATGCAGGGGGGAGCCAAGATGGCGATCGGGATGGTTGCTTAAACGCTTAGCTCCGTGTGCCCTCCCGCCCCGCACGCATATCCTGGCGATTATCCTGAGCAGCATTTGCTAATTTGAGTAGGTGGAGGGAAGCATTCACTTACCGTCTGCTTTTGAGATTCCTCCGTGCAGCGGACCCGAAGAAATGTCCCCGATTGTTTGGCGGCCTTCGAGGTGTTGAGACCGGGACCTTGAGTGAGGAGAGCGTCCGGCCGGAAGTACTGTGCCAACGGCCTCTGGTCCCGCTGAGAAGCCGATTCGGGAGAACCTGGGATTCGAGAGCCGAAAGGAAATGAGATCCACCCACTCCCTATAGTGGGTTGCCTTGCGAAAGGTGATCTATACCCGGGCTGGACTGCCGTTCGTGCTGCCCGGCTCCCCCTTCAAAGAGACGCCCGATCACGACCCGACCCGGGAACCTGTGAGGGGCTCTCGGGGAGCGACAGGGGCTGGTCTAGCCTTTTGGTGCCTCTCCTTTCTGTCGCCTGCTCCGACTGCTGAGATCCCGCTGTGAACCCTGCGGTGTCCGGTTGTTGGGCCCGATCCCATGGTGAGGTGGAGGGACGAGAAAACGGAGCTGCTGTTATGGCGGATGGTGCCCCCCCGCGTACCCCTCACCCGGGTAGAGAAGCCGATGCACGAGAGAATCCCGGGATTTGGCATCATGAGAAACCACCTACTCCCAGTGATGTTCTGGCTGCTTTGACATGCCTGCAAACTACCCTGATCCGGGAGGCTCGAGAATTGGGGATCAGGATGGCCGCCATTGTTGCTCCGCCGTTGTGTGGCGGCGCGGATCGCTCTCAAGGAGGCGCCGTTGTGTCTGCTTTCGCTACGTTGCCGTGTTCCCCGGATGACTCTGCACTCTTGGAGACGAGGATGGCTTTGATTCGCGAACTGGCTGTGGATGACACTGTCGCATTTGTGATTGTCTCCTTGGGGCCTATCCTTGAACTGCGAGTTGGGGAACGGCATTGGCCCATGGCTTGGACGGCGCCGGCGGGGCTCCAGCGCTTCCCGCTCCCTGTGATTCCTGTCTCAAGGCTGGCAGGACTGTCTTCGGGCTCGAGACTGTTGGTGCTGTTACTTTTGGTTCGATCTGTCCTCTGCCTTGCATCCTCGGCGAGACTCCGGTGGCTTGTGTTTAACGGCATGATGGTACTGCTGAGTCCTCCCGGTGTATTCGGACCTTTTGTGCTATTCTGTGTCCCGTCCGCGACCTGGTTTAACGGTGGCACTATCGACAGAAGTGGCCAGGGGAGACTTTGTTTGGGACATGGAGGGACTTATGGCTGGTTTATGGTGATTTGGGGGCGCTCTGCTGCACTGTAATTGATTGCGTTACGAATGACTGCTGTTCTCTGTACCTTTCTACCGTGGCTGTTCAGACGTTTTAGCATGCGGAGGTGGGAGGGCCCGGAACACTAGACCGAGGGCCCTTCTCCTGTATTTTTTTATTTTTCCTTTTCTCCTTTCTTTTCTGTATTTCGGGTCTCTAATTTAGGGCGACAGGCACGCTGCTGGGGGGGTAGGCCGTAGCCTTCTGCAGGGGTGCAGGGTTGGGGGTTGGGGGATGGGGTTGTTGTCTCGTTCTTTTATTGTCTCTATGGCCCTTTGCCCTTTTCTTTTTCGATGTCGTTGTCTTCATGTCTCCCATAGTGTGTTTCGCCTAGAGGGGTGGGACTAGTTCGCCATGATTGCTTCGTGTTTCTTGCGTCTCTCCTTACCCTGTTGTCCCTCCCCCGTCCTTCTCAATTTCAGTACGTTGCTGGCATAACTTTTGCTTTTCGTTGGCTGTGCTGGGGGACTGTTTGACTGTGCGATGTTGATTTTATCTTATTTTCTGTTCTTGCAAAATGAACCGACTCTGATCCTTCGCATTGTGTGGTGTTTCACCTATGTGTTATATCCTGGATGCTCGTCAGCCTTCGTCCTCCGGACCGCCGTATTTTATGCGTTATATTGCTTCTCTATGTACTTTTTCCTGATTCGCATAGCGGCCGGCCCGCTTGGTTGTAGGCCTATGGGTGTATCTCTATGTTGAAACAATAAAGGTTCTTAAAAAAAAAAAAATTATAATGCAAAAATAAGGTCGGCAACTTTGTATGGTGCGGACGTTTGGGGTCACTCTGATCTGTCTCATCTAGTCGGAGTGCAAAACAAATTTTTACGTTGCTTGGTTGGTTTGCTCCAATCTACCCCATTGAGACCTCTCTTATTAGATCTTGGTTGTGAATCAATTGAGGATGTGGCACGCTTTAGGATTGTTGCACTTTGGAGGAGGATTTGGACAACTCCAGAACTTGCTTCCTTTGCAAAGGAAATCCAGGATGTGAGATCAATAGTGGGTTCTGGAAATATACCGTGGTTCAAATGTCTCAAATCTATATTGGAGTCTATGGGCCTATGTGAGCTGTGGTTGGACCCCGGAAGAAATGTTTTTCCTCCTAAAAGGCATTTAAGGATCTTTACTGGGCGGCTAAAAAAAACGGCTTGTTGTTCAGTCCGATATAGCTTCTCTGACTGGTCGGTTTTTATCACACAAGCTCGACCCCCTGTTTGAAAAGTACTGGGATACTATTACCAAGAGTATAGATAGGAAATTGTATCACCAATTTAGAGTTGGGGGCTCAGTCTTTGGCCACATGTCTGTGGTGTTGCGACCAGATAGAATCTACAGGCCCCGCGTTGGTGTGAATAGAGGACACGCTTTCAAAACTAAAACGAAGGCAGGCTTCGTTTAAATGGGCAAATAATGAAATAACAACTCCGCCGGCACGAACTATGGTGTCAGGCTCACATGCCCTTTACCGTCTTCATGTTTTCACAGAATTCAAATACACCCGACAAAATGCAGCGGCAGTGAAGCCCGCCCTGGGTTTCGTTTAAAGTAAGTCAGTGACTCATTTCCCGACAATGCATAACTTAAACACGCTATGTGCAAGTTCTACAATATTTGTTTGAACTGTTCTAGAAAACGTGATCCGCATGAAGATATTTTTTGGTGGCAGGAAGTTAGAAGCTCCGTCCGTTGAAAACGCGACAGGTAAAAATAATCCCCGCCTCTACTCTATTTGTGCCCCAGTAACACACATACATTGTCCTAAACAATACCACTCTGTTGCAGTGAGCAGCCACGGCTCAGACCACAGTTCATTACAAGTGCAGCCTTGGAATCTGAAAATATCAGGTATGCTGCACCTTGACCATTTGAAAAAAGTTTCTTGTAAATAATTAATGGGTTGAGGACTAGATAGGTATAATTTGTGTTTTTTGTTTTATAAATAGTTTCCATGGACCAGACTGATACAGCCCTGATGAGAGTCCTTTGATTTATCCACGGGACTCGAAACGCGTCGGCATTTTTGACATTGTCATTGGTTTACATTCAAGGCATTTTTGACATTGTTATTGGTTTACATTTAATGCCAGCGATTTATGCTTAAAGAACTTTGCATTGGTTTGAAATAATTTTCCATACCGCTTTTTGTTCAAGAGATGATTCGCCATCTTGGATTGATACTGTATTATTGAGCAATAGTTCCATGTTTCACTAAAATTGTGAGCACTTTGACACTTTTGAATTGTTTATTAATGTATTGGTTGTTTGTATAGTAATGTGTTTATTGTATATATGACTTGTTTTTGTATTAATTGTGTAATGCGGGACTATATGGCAGCACATGAAGTTGATAATGCTCTTTAGCCTGCTTAAAATAATCGAAAACTCAAATTGAATGAAACTAATAGACGTAATTGTCAGGATAAACTAATACATTTTGGTTTACCCAAAACTATCATTCATTGTGAAATCTTTCATAGAGGCATAGGTAAAAACCCCCATTTGTGCTCAGTTCTTTGTTTGCCCAGCATTCCTGGCCCCCAGGAGAAAATGGTTAAAACCAATTTGTAAGAACTTGAAAACACGGGTGGGCCAGGAAGCGTTGTGGAAGCTGAGGTCTATAACATCTATTCCGGTGGCTGTAGCGGTTGCCAAATTTTTGGGTTGGACCTGGGTTATTAGAGCTAGGCACCAAACCATTAATTGAGTTAATTAGTAATGTGATGTTATTAATTGCACTGTATTTTTAGAACGTCTATATATGCCAATTTAATACTGTTTTATGTATTTAAATGTGTTTTAAACCTGTATTATTCGGATGACTATCTACTCTATGTTGTAAAGAAGGATGATTGTATGTAGTCTTTTATGATGAACTTTATCGAAATAAAGACGTTTTGAACCTTGAAGCAGAGGGGGGACGAGGGGAGGGGCAAGGCAGGGAGTATGATGCAAGAGTCGGAGGAGAGAGAGAAGCAAGACAGAGTATTGTAAGATAGCGAAGACCCTATATTATGTGGTCTGAGTGTTCAGGTATTCAGGGTGTCCAGCCATCTATTCAGTGGGCCCCAGACCAGGAGACCCCTTTTTTAGGTCTCGTTGAAAGTATTGCTTTAGCAATGCTTGTTGGTGAGATTATAGTAAGAGGCTTTCAAAAGTCTACCCAGACGGATTAGGTACAGTTCATGTGAGCCAGGCGCGTGCACAGAGCCAGCCACATCGCACATCCACACCATTTGTCATCTGGCTTCCTATCTCTTCCTCATTAAGCGCATCGCGGACCCCTTTAAATGCGTGTTTTTATAGCCTTTGTTTATGTGAGGGAGGTACATTGCATTTGGCCGAACATTTCTGGGGCCGTCCTGCATAAAATACACCAGGTGGCGCTTACGTGTTTTACAGAGCACCATACAGCATTAGATATAGTAACATCACAGCGATATTCAGCGCAGCTTGTTTATTTTGATATTGTTTCATAATTTGTAGAGATTCCGTATCTATTTATATGGAATGTTGTTAAACCTCACAGCTTTGAAAAGTCCCATAAGCGGACGATATATATAATAAACTAATCTTTCTAAAACAAGTACCATTCTGACTGGTGTTGTTCTTCCATTATCTACGTATTTCAAACTGGTTACTGAGCTGTCAACAATTCAACCCACACTTTTTTTTGCTGGTCAGCGCATCCTCCGTTGTTATTCAAAGACATAAGAGTATATAAATAACATGGCACATGTCGTGTATGTGCAACAGCGTTTAACTACTGCTACCTCTGTAGAGGTAATAGTTGACAAAAACCTGCAACTTGCCCTGTGTGGCTGAGGCAGACAGTTCTGGTTCACTTGGCGACATCCAAACTTTTTGAATATGGACAGGAACAGAGAGAAAGACGGTAAAATTCCTGGAAATATGCCCACACTGTATGATATAAACCTTTATGAGAGACATTCAATGTAACACTGGCTTTACTGCCCCCTCCCCAGTAATGCGCGTGGTTGTGGCTACGTAACACGCGGTGCTGGCATTTGTTCCCACAGGCCAGGCCGTTTGGCCTCTTCAGGAAGCCTGACCAGGTTTCATGTTTGACATTTGTGCCTCTTCTGACCGCTGAAAGGTCCAAGGATTGCTAAATTTATCCTCCGCGCCACGTGGCTGCTGCTTCTGAGAGCACTCACTGGACGCTCAGTGTTTGATTAATAGCTCTGAGATGGGTTGTTTTAATCATGCCTGGTTGTGGTCAGAGTAGGAGGGTTGGGGGGGGGGGGCATTAGCCAGAACAAAACCCCTGAATTTACATTAATTAAACTACAAGCCGCTCGTATTTGGTATATTCTCCATCGCTTTATTATTCAAACACTTCCATATACCAATAGTTATGAAGAATTGGAAACAGTTGAAAAAATTGTTCTGGAAGTACGTTATGTTGGATATCTTCTTTGTGTTGATTTTTGGGTCGCAGTGTTTTGACTTGATTTTTCTGCGTACTTTTCGATTGGACTCAGATTTTCATGTTTTGGTTTAACATTATTGTTGTCCTGATATATTTTACACATTCAAAATCAGTAATACGAGTTTCATATTTCTGAAGCTTACTATTTAGGTAGATCAAGAAACCTATACCTTTCGGGCCATGACAATGATGTTGGTGCATTCTGTAGGCTATATGGCTTTTATGTTAATCAGAAATGGGTGTTTTCTGCCTTTTCAAATATGTCCCACTTACTTCTAGAACAGTTTCTCTACCCAACCACAGCCAAAGACCTATACTTGTATACAGCCTGCCAAGCGGACATTTCTCCCCAAAAAGGAATGCGTTAGATGAAGTAGTTGACAGGAAGATAAGCGGTAGTACATATCCAAGACCTCCAAAAAGACACTGTGAACGCATTTTGGAACTGCAGGATGTGTGTGATGAGACTCGGGCTGTGGTCTGGTAAACTCTTCTGTTACAAAAATGAGACCCAGAAAAAAGACTATTGCATAGGCTTATACCAAGCTATTATCTGCCACTTGGACACAATTTGCAGTCCCAGTACCTCCTTGCAAGAAGTCTTTGCCAAGAAAGATTGCCGCCTTAAGCCTCTCTGCTGAAATCTTCTAAAGCCTGTGGAGTGAGGAAGCATGTGCAGCAACAGTTGTGGTACCTTGAAGCTTGTTTGTTTTGTGTTTCTACAATTACTTCTCATGGGGTCCACTCCATCCTGCTTTAACTCTTCTCCGGACGCATTTCTTTCTCCATCCTTTCCTTTCTTCACCCCCTCATCTCTGCCCTCCGCTCCTCTTTAACGGGCTTTCTTTTCGTCCATCCCTTTCTTTCCCTCTTATCTTCGTTTCCCTTTTCAATACCCATACCACTCCTCTTGCCTGCAGGGCCTTAATTAGGGCAGTTTAGGTGTTGGTGGTGTCTTCCGGGAGGTTGTGCCGTGGGCGTGACCGAGGAACAAAGCAACCCGGGGAGAGGAAGCAGATGGGCGACTTTTGGCAACTGCAAAACATTAAACTGTTGCATGGCTAATAGAATTTTGTTGCGCTACTTAGTAAGCCTATTCTCTACATAATGGCACATTCTTGATGCTCATTTGGCTTTTCCTCCATCACGGTGGCCCATATTTACGTGCATTGAGCTTGATATGGTGAATTTTAATTCTTCCCTCTTTATGGCCCATAATTTAGGCGTATTGATTTCACTTCCTCAATCATTAGTGGACCTACTTATTGTGAAGCGATTTCTACTTGCACTGACTCTCACATGGCGCTTCTTTACTTGTAGAAGCCACTATCCCTTAGTGGATCCCCCGAGCAACTATCTGGGTGGCTCACCCCTGGCACCCTAAATATTTGCGTACTTCCTACCTCTGGGTGAGTCCCTATGCCATTTCCTGGACCCGTACACACACGTGCTTCCTCCACCCTCTCTCTCTCTTCCTCCACCCTCTCTCTCTACCTCTACCCTCTCTCTCTCTACCTCTCTTCCTCCACCCTCTCGCTACCTCCCTCTCTCTACCTCTCTACCTCTTTCTCTCTGCCCCTCTGCCCCTCTGCCCCTCTCCCTCTCTACCTCTCCCTCTCCACCTCTTTCTCCACCTCTCTCTCCACCTCTCTCTCCACCTCTCTCTCCACCTCTCTCTCTCCACCTCTCTCTCTCCACCTCTCTCTCTCCACCTCTCTCTCTCTCCACCTCTCTCTCTCCACCTCTCTCTCCACCTCTCTCTCCACCTCTCTCTCCACCTCTCTCTCCACCTCTCTCTCTCCACCTCTCTCTCCACCTCTCTCTCTCCACCTCTCTCTCCACCTCTCTCTCCACCTCTCTCTCCACCTCTCTCTCCACCTCTCTCTCCACCTCTCTCTCTCCACCTCTCTCTCTCCACCTCTCTCTCTCCACCTCTCTCTCTCCACCTCTCTCTCTCTCCACCTCTCTCTCTCTCCACCTCTCTCTCTCTCTCCACCTCTCTCTCTCTCCACCTCTCTCTCTCTCCACCTCTCTCTCTCTCTCCACCTCTCTCTCTCTCTCCACCTCTCTCTCTCCACCTCTCTCTCTCCACCTCTCTCTCTCCACCTCTCTCTCCACCTCTCTCTAACTCCCTCTCTCTAACTCCCTCTCTCTAACTCCCTCTCTCTACACCTCTCTCTACACCTCTGTCTACCTCCTCTCTCCACACCTCTGTCTACCTCCGCTCTCTACACCTCTCTCTCTACACCTCTCTCCAACTCCCTCTCTACACCTCTTTCTACACCTCTTTCTACACCTCTCTCTCTACACCCCTGTCTCTACACCCCTCTCTCTACACCCCTGTCTCTACACCCCTGTCTCTACACCCCTCTCTCTACACCCCTCTCTCTACACCCTCTCTCTACCCCCTCTCTCTACACCCTCTCTCTACACCCTCTCTCTACACCCTCTCTCTACCCCCTCTCTCTACACCCCTCTCTCTACACTCTTCTCTACTCCCTCCTCTCTACACCCCTCTCTCTACACCCCTCTCTCTACACCCCTCTCTCTACACCCCTCTCTCTACACTCCTCTCTACACTCCTCTCTACACCCCTCTCTCTACACTCCTCTCTCTACACCCCTCTCTCTACACCCCTCTCTCTACACCCCTCTCTCTACACCCCTCTCTCTACACCCCTCTCTCTACACCCCTCTCTCTACACCCCTCTCTCTACACCCCTCTCTCTACACCCCTCTCTCTACACCCCTCTCTCTACACCCCTCTCTCTACACCCCTCTCTCTACACCCCTCTCTCTACACTCCTCTCTCTACACTCCTCTCTACACCCCTCTCTACACCCCCTCTCTCTACACCCCTCTCTCTACACTCCTCTCTCTACACCCCTCCCTCTACACCCCTCTCTCTACACTCCTCTCTACACCCCTCTCTCTACACCCCTCTCTCTACACCCCTCTCTCTACACTCCTCTCTCTACACTCCTCTCTCTACACTCCTCTCTCTACACTCCTCTCTCTACACTCCTGTCTCTACACCCCTGTCTCTACACCCTTTTCTCTACACCCCTGTCTCTACACCCCTGTCTCTACACCCCTGTCTCTACACCCCTGTCTCTACACTCCTCTCTCTACACCCCTGTCTCTACACTCCTCTCTCTACACTCCTCTCTCTACACTCCTCTCTCTACACTCCTCTCTCTACACTCCTCTCTCTACACTCCTCTCTACACTCCTCTCTACACTCCTCTCTACACCCCTCTCTACACCCCTCTCTCTACACCCCTCTCTCTACACCCCTCTCTCTACACCCCTCTCTCTACACCCCTGTCTCTACACCCCTGTCTCTACACCCCTGTCTCTACACCCCTGTCTCTACACCCCTGTCTCTACACCCCTGTCTCTACACCCGTCTCTACACCCCTGTCTCTACACCCCTCTCTTACACTCCTCTCTCTACACTCCTCTCTCTACACCCCTCTCTCTACACCCCTCTCTCTACACCCCTCTCTCTACACCCCTCTCTCTACACCCCTCTCTCTACACCCCTCTCTCTACACCCCTCTCTCTACACCCCTCTCTCTACACCCTCTCTCTACACCCCTCTCTCTACACCCCTCTCTCTACAACCCCTCTCTCTACACCCTCTCTCTACACCCCTCTCTCTACACCCCTCTCTCTACACCCCTCTCTCTACACCCCTCTCTCTACACCCCTCTCTCTACACTCCTCTCTCTACACTCCTCTCTACACCCCTCTCTCTACACCCCTCTCTCTACCTCTCTTTATCTCTCTCTCTATCTGCCTCTCTACCCACCACTCTCTACCCACCACTTTTACCCACCCCTTTACCCACCTCTCTATACCCACCTCTCTCTACCCACCTCTCTCTACCCACCACTCTCTACCCACCACTCTCTACCCACCACTCCCTACCCAGCACTCCCTACCCACCACTCCCTACCCACCACTCCCTACCCACCACTCTCTACACACCTCTCTCTACACCTCTCTCTACACCTCTCTCTACACCTCTCTCTACACCTCTCTCTACACACCTCTCTCTACACACCTCTCTCTACACACCTCTCTCTACACACCTCTCTCTACACATCTCTCTCTACACACCTCTCTCTACACACCTCTCTACCCACCTCTCTCTACCCACCTCTCTCTACCCACCTCTCTCTACCCACCTCTCTCTACCCACCTCTCTCTACCCACCTCTCTCTACCCACCTCTCTCTACCCACCTCTCTCTACCCACCTCTCTCTACCCACCTCTCTCTACCCACCTCTCTCTACCCACCTCTCTCTACCCACCTCTCTACCCACCTCTCCCTCTCTCTACAACGCCTCTCCCTCTCTCTCTACACGCCTCTCTCTCTCTCTCTCTCTCTCTCTCTCTCTACACACCTCTCTCTCTCTCTCTCTCTACACACCCTCTCTCTACACACCTCTCTCTCTACACACCTCTCTCTCTCTACACACCTCTCTCTCTACACACCTCTCTCTCTCTCTCTCCACACCCTCTCTCCACACCTCTCTCTCCACACCTCTCTCTCCACACCCCTCTCTCCACACCTCTCTCTCCACACCTCTCTCTCCACACCTCTCTCTCCACACCTCTCTCTCCACACCTCTCTCTCCACACCTCTCTCTCCACACCTCTCTCTCCACACTCTCTCTCCACACCTCTCTCCACACCTCTCTCTCCACACCTCTCCTCCACACCTCTCTCCACACCTCTCTCTCCACACCTCTTTCTCCACACCTCTCTCCACACCTCTCTCCACACCTCCTCTCCACACCTCTCTCTCCACACCTCTCTCTCCACACCTCTCTCCACACCTCTCTCTCCACACCTCTCTCTCCACACCTCTCTCTCCACACCTCTCTCTCCACACCTCTCTCTCCACACCTCTCTCTCCACACCTCTCTCTCCACACCTCTCTCTCCACACCTCTCTCTCCACACCGCTCTCTCCACACCTCTCTCCCACACCTCTCTCTCCACACCTCTCTCCCACACCTCTCCTCCACACCTCTCTCTCCCCACCTCTCTCTCCCCACCTCTCTCTCCCCACCTCTCTCTCTCCCCACCTCTCTCTCCCCACCTCTCTCCCCACCTCTCTCTCCCCACCTCTCTCTCCCCACCTCTCTCTCCCCACCTCTCTCCCCCACCCTCTCTCCCCACCTCTCTCTCCCCACCTCCTCTCCCACCTCTCTCTCCCCACCTCTCTCCCCCACCTCTCTCTCCCCACCTCTCTCTCCCCACCTCTCTCTCCCCACCTCTCTCTCCCCACCTCTCTCTCCCCACCTCTCTCCCCCACCTCTCTCTCCCCACCTCTCTCTCCCCACCTCTCTCTACACACCTCTCTCTACACACCTCTCTCTACACACCTCTCCTCTACACACCTCTCTCTACACACCTCTCTCTACACACCTCTCTACACACCTCTCTCTACACACCTCTCTCTACACACCTCTCTCTCTCTCTACACACCTCTCTCTCTCTCTACACACCTCTCTCTCTCTCTACACACCTCTCTCTCTCCACCTCTCTCTCTCCACCTCTCTCTACACACCGCTCTCTACACACCTCTCTCTCTCCACCTCTCTCTCTCCACCTCTCTCCAACTCCCTCTCTCTACACCTCTCTACACTCTCTACACCTCTCTACACCTCTCTCCACCTCTCTAACTCCCTCTCTACACCTCTCTCTACACCTCTCTCTACACCTCTCTCTCTACACCTCTCTCTCCCACCTCTCTCTCTCCACCTCTCTCTCTCCACCTCTCCCTCTCCACCTCTCCCTCTCCACCTCTCTCTCTCCACCTCTCTCTCTCCACCTCTCTCTCTCCACCTCTCTCTCTCCACCTCTCTCTCCCCACCTCTCTCTCCCCACCTCTCTCTCCCCACCTCTCTCTCCCCACCTCTCTCTCCCCACCTCTCTCTCCCCACCTCTCTCTCTCCACCTCTCTCTCTCCACCTCTCTCCACCTCTCTCCACCTCTCTCTACACCTCTCTGTCTACCTCCGCTCTCCACACCTCTCTCTACACCTCTCTCTCTACACCTCTCTCTCTCCACCTCTCTCTCTCCACCTCTCTCTCTCTCCACCTCTCTCTCTCCACCTCTCTCTCTCCCCTCCCACCTCCACTCCCACCCTCCACCTCTCCAACTCCCTCTCTCTACACCTCTCTCTACACCCTCTACACCTCTCTCTACACCCCTCTCTCTACACTCCTCTCTATCTCTCTCTCTATCTGCCTCTCTACCCACCACTCTCTACCCACCACTCTCTACCCACCACTTTCTACCCACCACTTTTCTACCCACCACTTTCTACCCACCACTTTCTACCCACCACTTTCTACCCACCTCTCTACCCACCTCTCTATACCCACCTCTCTATACCCACCACTCTCTATCCACCACTCTCTACCCACCACTCCCTACCCACCACTCCCTACCCACCACTCTCTACACACCTCTCTCTACACCTCTCTCTACACCTCTCTCTACACCTCTCTCTACACCTCTCTCTACACACCTCTCTCTACACACCTCTCTCTACACACCTCTCTCTACACACCTCTCTCTACACCTCTCTCTACACATCTCTCTCTACACACCTCTCTACCCACCTCTCTCTACCCACCTCTCTCTACCCACCTCTCTCTACCCACCTCTCTCTACCCACCTCTCTCTACCCACCTCTCTCTACCCACCTCTCTCTACCCACCTCTCTCTACCCACCTCTCTCTACCCACCTCTCTCTACCCACCTCTCTCTACCCACCTCTCTACCCACCTCTCCCTCTCTCTACACGCCTCTCCCTCTCTCTCTACACGCCTCTCTCTCTCTCTCTCTCTCTCTCTCTCTCTCTACACACCTCTCTCTCTCTCTCTCTCTACACACCTCTCTCTCTACACACCTCTCTCACTACACACCTCTCTCTCTACACACCTCTCTCTCTCTACACACCTCTCTCTCTCTCTCTCCACACCTCTCTCCACACCTCTCTCTCCACACCTCTCTCTCCACACCTCTCTCTCCACACCCCTCTCTCCACACCTCTCTCTCCACACCTCTCTCTCCACACCTCTCTCTCCACACCTCTCTCTCCACACCTCTCTCTCCACACCTCTCTCTCCACACCTCTCTCTCCACC